>NC_043015.1:31518273-31538273 GCF_006345805.1 Octopus sinensis
AAAATGTCTGTCTGTGTGTGTGTCCTTTATGCAAATCACACTTTCTATGGTCATTCAAAACCGTCCAAGGGTGGTCGTGCACATCTTTACATTTCCCCAGTCATTAAAAAATCAATAGAAGTGACTTTTTTGTGAATTTTCTATCCAAAACCCAATCAAAATGCCCGAAACTTGATATGCCAATTGAATGCCAGCTAGCTGTATGCGATTGGCCAGAGATTTGGACAGTACTCGCGTGTATGTGCGCACGCAGCTGTATATGCATGTACTAGCACTATGACCCGGCAATGCCGGGGTCATAGTGCTAGTCTATAATAATTGATAGTAAAAAGCCCACTGCTGCTAATCACAAGCAAGTATGATTTAGTAGCATGTACTGTCTTTTTAGGTACCTTTATAGTCATGAGCAGACATCAACAGTCTCTCTGTTTTTCCATCCTTTGCCCTGTGGGACTTTGAGAGTGTCTCAGCTGGAAGGATAGAGCTCTAGGCTGCTTCTTATTTCAGTGGAGTACACTGGAGCAATGAGAAATGAAGTGCCTTACTCAAGAAATACCTGATAGAGGGATTGAACCCATGACTGCAAGATCTTTAGCTCAATACTCAAATCACTAGGCCATGTTTGTATATTAAAATGATTGTTAGTTTTATCTTTTGTGTTCAAATCTCATCGACGCCAACTTTGCTTTGTACAATTAATCGAATTATAAATGAACATGACCCAATTCATAGAAAAGTCAAACAATAAACGAGGGTGATTTTCAATGTAAAAAAGATATTTGATATTGAAAGCATCAATTTGACATAGAAAAAAGAAACTGGGTTATTCAGATAATTCTCAAAATTGGTGTTTATAGTATCTAAAATCACTTTCCTGGTTGAGATATGAAATGATCAGGGAAAGATACTGTGGGATGTGAGGATTGTAAAATGAGATGGTGTTTGAAAGTGGAATGGGTTAGGAGAGCGCATTCATTGGAAAGCATTGTTTAAGAATGAAAACAGTCTCATTAACTTTTATCAATTTGACTTTTCTACAAATTGTGGTTACGTTTGTTTATAAATCTGATTAATTATATAAGCCGATCAAAATTTCAAAGAAAATCTTGTAAAAATTTTTCAGGGAAATGTTTACAGTTTAAACATTTCAGTAAAATGTTTCGTCTTCTTGGGTAATGTTTTATCATAAAAAATTCCAGTGATATGATTATCAGTGAACTTTAGTTTAAACGGTTATCAAAATACAAAACTAAAAGCATAAAAGATAAACACGCTCATTTCTAAGAATTCTAACACTGGAATTGATTTTTTTGAGTTCTTTTCACCACCACCACCACTGCTGCCGCCGCCACCACCACCACCATTATCATTGTTTAATGTCTTTTTTCCATGCTGGCATGGGTTGGATGGCTTGACAGAAACTGTTAAGATCAGGGACCATACCTGGTTCCAAAGTCTGTTTTGGCTTGGTTTCTATGGCTGGACACCCTTCCAAACACCAACCACTACACAGAGTGTACTTGGTGCTTTTATGTAGCACTAATCACCAGTGCTTTTTAAGTGGTACCAGCACCAGTGCTTTTTTAAATTTTTTAATTTGTTCTGGAAGAATTTGATCTGGAAGAAGAGTCTATGTCCTTAGTCTTTG
This sequence comes from Octopus sinensis, assembly GCF_006345805.1. Lineage (NCBI taxonomy): Eukaryota > Metazoa > Mollusca > Cephalopoda > Octopoda > Octopodidae > Octopus > Octopus sinensis. The sequence continues at coordinate 31,519,922 of NC_043015.1, forward strand.
TAGGCCCTCAGAAACCTGTCTCACTGGTTTCTGAGGGAAAACGGTACTAGGGAAGGAATTCCAAATTGCTAGTATACTGTGGAAGAATGACTGGAAGAAGCTAGAGCCGTGAACCTAATATTGATATAATTGGTGTGAAGAGAGAAAAATCAAGTGAGTTGGAAATGCGTGAGAAGAGATTAAAGTCTACCTGTTTGTTTGTATTATAGGAAAGGATCGTGTGACATTCACACTTTTTCCCAGAGGTATCAGCAGTGAGCTGGCAGTATCATTATCATGCCAGGCGAAATGCTTAGCAGTATTTCGTCTGTCGCTACGTTCTGAGTTCAAATTCCACCGAGGTCGACTTTGCTTTTCATCCTTTCTGGGTCGATTAAATAAGTATCAACTATGCACTGGGGTCGATGTAATCAATTTAATCCGTTTGTCTGTCCTTGTTTGTCCTCTCTGTGTTAGCCCCTTGTGGGTAGTAAAGAAATAGGTATTTCGTCTGCCGTTACGTTCTGAGTTCAAATTCCGCCGAGGTCGATTTTGCCTTTCATCCTTTCAGGGTCGATTAAATAAGTACCAACTACGCACTGGGGTTGATGTAATCAACTTAATCCGTTTGTCTGTCCTTGTTTGTCCTCTCTGTGTTTAGCCCCTTGTGGGTAGTAAAGAAATAGGTATCAGCGGTTCACATTCAATTAAGAGCTAGGTATGCTTTTGTTACAGAACATCCATGGACTTAAGTTGATACTAAATCTGTGTTTCATAGAGACATATTTTATAAAACACCAGGTTTTGTTACTCTGTACAGTCTAGATCCATGGGCTAGTGTTTAGTGCCAGTTTATACAATGTTAAGGGAATGCAAGATAAATCTCCTCCTGGTTAAGATGTCAGTTGATCACAGGAAATTTTTTCTTTGTGAGGAATTAAACTTGATATTGCACACTCAAGGAATAAAATTCAATTTTACAGTTCATTTACTGCCTGCATGATTGAATTACACCATCCATAGTGTTTAGCATCTTGGTACTGATTATGATGTTGTGCTTTATCAGAATATGAACCACCAGTCTCAAGACTGGTTGTCTAGTACCTTATCCACTCTGCTATCTGTCCTCTGTTAGAACTTGTATGTTATTCAAATTTGTAAGTAATTCCTGAGCTATGAGAATGGATTTGGTTGATTAGTAAAATCTTGAGATTTTTAAGTAAGATGGTCTTTTATTAGAATGCATAAATTATGGAACTTTGGTTAGAAATGAACTACAATTTCCTTGCAAGACATTCCAGAAATCCACTGAAACTTTTACATTTATTTCAAAACTTTTCAGTTAAAAACAAGAAATATTTCTGGTCTGGTTTAGTCTGTATGTTTCTTTAATTAAAACAAGATGTTGGAATTTGTGGAGATCAGAGGATATCCAACACAGCTAAATTAAAATTCACAGTTTTTTTCCCCTTTTCTAAAAATGCTCTATCTGTACATTCAAGATATTACAATTCTCATGATACATATATTGTTATTTTACTCCAGTTCAGTCTTCAAGTATTCAAAGATATATATATATATATCTACAACTACATTCTATAGTCCTTCCTTTTTATAAGATGATAGGGATATTTGGGAGCCATTTCTAGCAATTCGAGTAGTGGCCATTTTGAGGCTCCCTACAGATGTATGTGACTCATATTGTTGTGTGGTTGTTGCTTTTGTTTAGCCCAAAGCCAGCTCTGAACAAACAGATCACCTACAATCAAAGTCATTCTTGTCATAACCATCCTACCTATTTCCTAAGACAATACAGCATGATTTAAGATAGATTCTGCTGCTATTTCTAGTAGGTCAATCGACTACATACAGGCTCCTTCATTGTCTCATGATACATGTACTATTTTGTGAACTGTTCTTTCTCAATTATATATGACTTTATCCCTCCTGCAAGGAACCAAAGCTAAAAACTTTAGTATGAGAGCACAATGTCCTTTCTTACACAATATTTGGCATTTTCCAGTTGAAATTATGTAATTTATTCAAGTGTAAATATCTTGTCATTGCCTGGCAGTTGTCCCTCCTCTATCTGTTGTGTACAGGGTAGACTATAAAATGATAAACTCACTTTATTATGTTTAGTTTATAATGATTTTAAATAAGGACATATAGCTGTTTACTGTAAATGGCAGTGTTTACCGTGTAATAATAATATTTTAGTTATTGTAATAAACAAGCAAATATTCAACATTTAAATGACAGTATAGCATGCATTTGCACAACGAATGCGTGCTATCTCTTGAACCTGTTCGGAGAGAGTATATTTCTGACAGAGTCTTAAGTGTTTATGAATAGTGTAGGAACTGTGAGATAGATAACTCAGCCCTACTCTCTCTCTCTCTCTTTCTCTCTTTCTCTATATGTGTGTGTGTGTAAACAAACAAATTAATGTTGTGGTAAGTAGCTTGCTTACCCACCACATGGATCTCTATCCTTCTATTATTCTTTTGAGTTCTCATCAACTTGCACAAAGCTCCCCTCTCTCAGTACTCTCCTCTTCCAGTGGAAGGGGTTTTTGTCTTGCAAGTTCTTGGTGACCCTGCCAGTGCTGGTGTCATAGAAAAGCACCCAGTACACTCTGTAGAGTGGTTGCTGTTAGGGAGGGTATCTAGCTGTAGAAACCATGCCAAAACAGACAATAGAGCTCGGCTTCATCCTCTGGTTTGCCAGCTCTTGTCAAACCGTCCAACACATGCCAGCATAGAAAATAGATGTTAAATGATGATGATGATGATGATGTTATATGTGTGTGTGTGTGTGTAAACACATTATATATATTTACACACACACACACATACACACATGCATGTATATGCATATAATGTTGAATATAATGTTCTTGCTAAATCAATAAGTAAGGTTTTTAGACAAACTGAAATGTAATGCTAAGTAAACTCCTGCCCCAACACCACCACCTCTCTTACCACTACTCCCTCACTACCATCTTACCACCACCACCACCACCACTGCAACCACCACCACCACTGCAGCCACCACCACCACCACTGCAGCCACCACCACTACCATGCCAAATTAGTTATGTACTTTATATAAAAACATTAGTTTGTTTATGAAACCGTTTCTACATGTTGAACTGTAATTGCGATTGTGTTTGAAAATATTCCTTATTACTCACAGAGTTATTAAGTCAACGTACTTTCTAAATCCTCCATCTGGGTTTTACTGTTACTATGAATTTTTCTTTGTAATCTACCTACAAACTTTGACCTCACATTGTTTCATTGTTTCCAAGTCTGTTTTCTTAAACAACATTTTATTCATTTCCCAGAATTAAACATGATTTCTGCCAATCTTTCTTAGACTTTATTCTTATATTTGTGTTAATCGCTGTTGCTATTTCTCAAGAATTTCATATTTTATTTTATTTTATTTTCATTTTATTTTAGATTTTTATGAGTATCAGGAAAATTTTCACTGTTGACTACGTCACCAGTATTTCTGGTAATTACACCCTCTCGTAATTACGTATTTGAGAATATGAATGTATATAAATGTATATGTGTGTGTGTGTTATATAAACAGACATACATATATATTTATTACTGGCGAAGGTCGGTTTCTTGTCTTAAAACTAGAAACCTTTATGGTACCTTTATGGTGTATCTTCAGACCCTAAGACCTGTTGGCCTATGGCCCCTCGTCTCATTCGATCCCCTGACCCCAATGTTTGTTTTGTCTGTCCTCGTATGGTCCCCTCTTTTTCTCAACCTCATGGTTAATAAAGAAATTGACTGTCAACATGTAATTTTTTTTAATTTGGATTAAAATGATATAACATTGGCACTGGTTTGGTATTACATGTCAAAAGTGAAAGAATAACATCTATATTGTAATGTGATATAATATTGTTTCATTTTTATTCTTTCACTTTTAATTCTGTGATAACACTAAGATCATATGAATAATCTATATCCTAATGTAAACAATATTATGCATCAGCAACTTTCCGACTTTATGGCCATGACAGCGGAATGGTGTGTCAGTGTATGCCATCAAAGAAAAGACATTTTCTCTCCAGAAATAAGTATGGAGCTAGGAGGATTGTAGAACACCAAAGGTGAGAGTCTCAAGACAGAAGGGAGATGAGACTTTCTCAAGATCAGCAAAGGCATACTGGAGCAAGTCAAATGGAGTTTCAATAGAGAAGGGAGATGGCTTTCCTTTCTTCAGCAAACGCATGCTGCAATATGTCAAATGGAGTCTGAGGGGAGAAGGGAGATGAGACTTTTCCAAAATCAGCAAAAGGCCTGCTGCAGCACATCAGATGTAGTCTCAAGAGAGAAGGGAGATAAGAGCCCATTATTTACTCCCAAAACGTTTTGCTGTCAATGCTGCACTTTCCTGTATCACCTGTTTCAACATAACTGTAATATATATATAAACTATGCCATTCTAATCCCGAGCAATGCAGGGTATCTCTGCTAGTATATATATATATATATATATATATACTACCAATTATATACGTTTTTATTATTTTTTTGCAATTTACTTAATCATCGGTATTTTATTGTTATTTTAATTTTAATATTTCTATTATATGTAATTTTCTAGATGGTGCAATTTAATTGTTCATTTTGAATTAATAAAAGGTGTTTTTTTTTCTAATTTTCATATATATATATTATATCGTGTGAAATTTGATTTAGTTTTTCTAAATTGAATTTTTTTCCTGTAAGTTAGGATTAATATTCCCTCAAATAATAATTATATATATATATATATAATATATATATATATATATATATATATATGCAAAAATATCATTAGCATTGCCTCTCTACTGCTTCTCAGATAGCCAATCAACATCTTTGATGTTTATTTAAAATTCATTTGTTTCCTTCAATGTTTTTCAATTTTCTCCTTTGAATGTTTTTCTTTTTGTTTCAAAATGAAATTTTTTTTTGTGTTATTTTTACATACATTTTTTTCATTTGCAATTTATGCCATTCCTTTCAGATCCACCAGAGCTGGGTGCCGTTTGGTTTGAAAATATGGATTACTTCCAGTTAGCCATCTATGTAAAACCAAAGAAAATTGATTTCAACGATTATTGGAAAGTGACATGGACATTCCGGTAATTTAGATTTAATTTCTTTAGGTTTATCTGATGAAAAGGGGGGAAGATCTAAAGCTTAAGGATTATTTTTGGTTTTGGTGTTATTATTATTAGATGAGGGGTTAAAGTGGCGAGGTGGCAGAGTCATTAGCATGCTGGGTGAAATGCTTAGCAATATTTTGTCTGTCTTCATGTTCTGAGTTCAAATTCTGCCAAGCTTGACTTTGCTTGTCATCCTTTATGTCTTTGATTAGTTTATGTTAAATTATATTAATTTATGTCTTTAATTATGTTAATTTATGTCTTTGATTAGTTTATGTTAAATTATATTAATTTACGTCTTTAATTATGTTAAATTATGTTAATTTATGTCTTTGATTAGTTTATGTTAAATTATATTAATTTATGTTAAACCATATTATGTGTTTTTGATTAGTTTTTGTGTTAACTCTTTAGCATTCACTTTATTCTTCCAAAGTTAATTCTTATTTATTCACATTGTTTTGAATTGATCATGCATTATTTTGTAGCTATGAGATCTTGACGAGGTAACTGTTAATTATTAGAATATTGTAGGGTTGGTGTGAGAGGCCAAATCTGGCCAGTTTGAAGATAGAACCATTAGAATATTTTGGCTGGATGTGGCCAGTTTAAATACTAAGCGGTTAAATTATATTAATTTATGTCTTTGATTAGTTTATGTTAAATTATGTTAATTTATAACATCTATGTCTCATACTAAATGTATAGTCACTGTTCATAGGCCAGTTAGTGCTGTATTTGTACTGGGAAATTTTATGGAGATGTTGTGTTAAAAATGAAATAAATAGAGGAAGAAAATGAAAAATTGCCCAATTGCAACTGGTGAGAATGCCAGATACATTTCGGTTTTTTGGACCTTTTCAATGACATGTAATTGCAACCAGCAACATTCTTGAATTTGAATACATGCATTAAATATGATACTTAGATGGCTGTTTTATACCGGATATTAATTTATATTGATATGTACTTGTGAAACAACATTGCATAAGCAGCAAGCACTGTGTATTAACACCACACTGGTCCTTATTATGCTTAGTGCAATAAATATCACACTGTGATGTTGTCACACTTCAGTCATTCATTCATTTGTTTGTGTTGCTTTTTTTCTATGTTTGCATGGGTCGGATGGGGATATCCTTAAGACAGGATTTTATGACAGGATGTTCTTCCTGTCGCCAACCTTCCCTATTTGAGGTATTTCTTTGTTCCACAAGTCTTCAAAAGTTCAGAGTGACTCTTCGCTCTTTTACTCTTTTATTTGTTTCAGTCATTTGACTGTGGCCATGCTGGTGCACCGCCTATAGTCGAACAAATCGACCCCAGGACTTATTCTTTGTAAGCCTAGTACTTATTCTATTGGTCTCTTTTGCCAAACCACTAAGTTACGGGGACGTAAACACACCAGCATTGGTTGTCAAGCAATGTTGGGGAGGGTGCAAACACAGACACACAAACACACACATACACACGCACACACACACACATACACACGCACACACACACACATACACACGCACACACACACACACACACATGATGGGCTTCTTTCAGTTTCCATCTACCAAATCCACTCACAAGGCTTTGGTCGGCCTGAGGCTATAGTAGAAGACATTTTCCCAGGGTGCCGCACAATGGGACTGAACCTGGAGCCATGTGGTTGGTAAACAAGCTACTTACCACACAGCCACTCCTACATCTATAATGGTCATAATGTCAACAAGAAGTGTTAACATCCCACGGCTTACTCAAATCTTGCAATCCAATTCTTCAACACACCTTGTGCCTTCTGGGGCTATCTGGGCACCTCATTGCAACTACCTATCTTTTGCAGCTCCTACGGTTCAATTTCTCTTTTTCTCCCCCTTTCCCTACTAGTTTTGAGTAGCTGTGCAGATCCTCTGCAAGGACCTGTACTGTCTACCCTCCTTCTCATTGTATCCACTTGCCTGAAGCCGACCCTACTCCCCACTTAGGTTTGTCGCTCAGTGAGCTGCATGGCAACCTGATTTGTATAGTAGTGCGCAGTCCATGCTATGAAGTGGTTGCTGTTAGGAAGGGCATCTACCTGTAGAAACCATGTCAGAACAGACACTGGAATATGATAGTTTGACACATCAAATCCTGTCAGACCATCCAACCCATGCCAGCATGGAATGTGGACGTTAAATGATGATGACCCTTGCTTTTATTTTGGTTACAGAGATCCTGAAAGAAGAAGAATCTTCGAAGACAGCTGTCCATGTTTGAAGCACAGCTGCCAATGCTCAAATCCTTTCTATTGTATTGTTAACGAGAATTGCTACCTCAGAAACAGCCAATATCAATTTTCTGTTGTTGGTATTAACTTCTACGGACAGTATAACAAAACATATTTTGTCAAATCAGATTTAACATCAGGTAAGTTAATGCGATTATAATTTATTATTTTACTAACCTCCATTTTAGAGATGAAAAATATTTTTCATATTTACACCTGTACTGTGTTTATTTTTGGTGTGATCTCCATTTGCCATCAGATATTTTATTCCCCATGCACATAGTACCACACTGGATTTGAACTAGGAACTAAGAGTCTAACCATTAGGTTTCTGATGCATAGGTTTGTGGCTTAGGGATAAGAGCAATATTGCCACCCTTATTTTAGACACAAAGGTTCCTAGTTCAAATCTAGTTCAATACTCTTTATATGTCCAGAATTATGGATGTAAGTTTTAAAATTTTTCTTCTCTAAAAATGAGTTTAAATCTTATTAACAACTCATTTCATATTTAGATATTTAATTAGATTTGTTAAACAAAAAAAAAAGTCTTTTTTGTCCATTCTCTTTTATATTTTAACTCTACAACAGCTTTGGGAACTCTACCGAGCCTCTGTGTAGTCACATAATCTATGTCTTATGGGCAACCATCAAATCTGCAGCAGAAGCAGTCCAACCTGCTACTATTACAGATTCTGTGACTAATAGGGTTTTTGAAGATAATAGTTGAAATGGCACTCATGTGGCTAAATAATTCATTATGTCAATAAATATTTTAATATTATAATGGTTTTCTGTTAAATATATACTCAATGTATACTTAATCATCATCATCATCATCGTTTAGCGTCTGTTAATATGTATCATTACCCTTCATTTTCTGAAAAAAAAAAATGTCAAGATGGGCTATTTTCATTCAAAAGCTATTAGCATGGTTCACCCCAAAACTGAAGAATCTGAAATAAAAAAAAAGAATGATCGTTACACAGAATAATTAAAACATAACAAAGGTGTTGCCATAGTGTGCAAACCAGCTGGGAAAAGTTTTATCAAAATCGATTCACAGAAAACCAAAAAATCCTAAATTTCACTCCTAAGCTTTTAGCGTGGTTCTGGGTGTATATAACAAACCCATCTTCCTGTTCTTGGGTGACTACAACAAACAGACATTATTCTCCTTTAAGATGCTTCGGGTTATTGACATTGTATAAGATATGAATATTCTATGAATAAAATATGAACATTGTATAAATGGAATATTCGTGTTTGTATTTTCTAGTAAAACTTCAATCCTTAATCAAAAAAGAAGTCACAGCCACTGATTCATCTTTAACATTTTCTTGGACGTGGTTCCTTCAGAATCTATTATCACCCTATATTATTCCAATATGTAACCTTTCATATAAATCAGAATGGAATAATCAAGTAACAGAATTAGTAAGTATAGTTTTTTTTTCTTTTTCTTTTTTTTTTAAATTACTGACTCTGGAAGAGAGGTTTTGCCTATGGTTTCCTCAAAGGATATGAAATTCTTTCACACAGCCAGTTTGATGCTGCTTATTTGGTATTCCTGATTTGATGCTGACTTATTTGGCATCAGATGTTTTAATATTTGTCTCATTCTCCCCTACTCTTTCTCTTCCTGTTGTAATCCTTACGATGTTGGATTGCTATAACACCCACTTCGGTATACAGCATACTTTGGTAAAACCAGTAAAGACATGACTATCTCTGACTGCCTACTATGTACTCCCATACTGCATGTACTTCTTTTTACTTATAGTGACTAGGTTATTCCATCCGTCATGTGGGAGGAGTGTACTAATTCCCTGCAACTTCTCCCCTTCTAAGTTTTTCTTAGGAAGTGTCATTTTACTTAGCAATACTTGTAGCAGTACTTTTATATCGACTGCAATAACATACTAAGAAAATCATCCCTCTGAGGATTTATGTGGTTGCCTAACCAGCTAGAAATAGCAGCCAAATATTTCTTAACTCATGTCCTTACAGTCATCAATAATGCAGTCCTGCAAACATTATGCTTTACTAAGAGACAAGATGATGATAGCTCAATTTCCTTTGATCATAATTTAACTCAATTACGGTTGACCTGCGGTCAAAATCATAACAATAACACTGGAATGTTGGCTCAAATACCATATAAATGACAGTGCAATTTTTTTGAAATCCTTGTTTACATATTTTACAAACATCTTTGTATTATATCTTTCCTGTTTTTTTTTTACAGAATACTACACTTGATAAAATATCCTTGGCCAAGTTAATGCCAACTACCTTGTATACCATTACTCTTAAGTGTAAATTGTCTGAGAGTCCTTACTGGAGTGACCCAGTAACTGTCCAGAACCGAACATTGGCCATAAGTAAGTAACTTATATACTTTCATAATTTCACCCTAATTAGTGATATTGAATAATATTAATATCATTCAGCATTATTATGACAATATTTTGATGTGAGGCAGTATCTTTATAATGATCTTGAGTTCTATATTGTTTGTGTTATCAAGAAATATTTCTGTGATATTAAGTGATATTTGTACAATATACATTAATATTGTGATATCAAGACCATATTTTTAAAGAAAGCCATTTACGCAACTGCTGTGCTGTGGCAGAACTGGGTACATACATGTACATGTCTCTGTCGGTCTCTTTGTGTCTCTGTCAGTCTCTTTGTGTCTCTGTCAGTCTCTTTCTGTTTTCCTCTCTCTTTCTCTTTCTGTTCTCAGCATGCAACTCCTCTCTACTTTCACTATGGCCTGTAACCTTTCTTTCTAACTGATACTCCTATGGCTAACAAGTACTGTCTTCAGGCATTAAAACCATGAAAATCCTTAGATCAACAGATGACGAGGGGTATTTTTTTGCTTATTCAATATGTTCTCATCATTTATCAAACTTCTGTCTCTCACACTCTCTCTCACACACACACACACACACACACTCTCTCTCACAGAGAGAAAGAGAGAGAGAGAGAGAGAGAGAGAGAGAGAGAGAGAGAGAGAGAGAGAGAGAGAGAGAGAGAGAGAGAGAGAGAGAGAGAAATAGCTTCTAGCATTAATTGATATGCTCTAATACATAGATATGTACAAACATCATCCTCTCCACATGGAAAGGATTGAGTATTTGATGTAGAAAAGGATCATTATGAGCCTTTTCATTGACAAGTCCATATTGAAATGTCTCTTCGGATCCCCTTGTTTTATATTCAAATCTTTGCTTAGCAAACCTTGATTTCCGAACAATTATCATATCAGTTGCAACAATTCTGATACACCCACTGCTTTATATATATATTTTTTCTATTTATTATTTTACATTTTTTTTTTTTTTGCCTTTCAGCTCCTGATATGACACTCCCTACGTTAAATGGCAGCTACCTGGACTGGAAATGTTTAGATGGTGCACGCCGTTGCTTAACAGTTTTCTGGAAGGTCAACATTTTACTGATGCATGCGTATGCATATATGTATGTGTTTGCGTGTGTGTGTATGTGTATGTGCGATGTGTCTATATGTATCTTATATATATATCTTATCTTTTATTTATTTCTCGCCGGTGGCACGTAAAAAGCACCATCCGTCCGTGGCCGTTTGCCAGCTCCGTCTGGCACCTGTGCGGGTGGCACATAAAAAGCACCCACTACACTCACGGAGTGGTTGGCGTTAGGAAGGGCATCCAGCCGTAGAAACACTGCCGGATCAGGCTGGGCCTGATGCAGCCTTCTGGCTTCACAGACCCCAGTTGAACCATCCAACCCATGCTAGCATGGAAAGTGGACGCTAAATGATGATGATTAGACTGTGGCCATGGTAGGGCATTGCCTTGAAGATTATTGTTGAATGAATTGATGCGAGTGTTTTATTATTTTTTAATTGTATCTAAATGTAATCATATCTTACTAATTAGATGATGCTTATACGTGAAAGAAATACTCACAAAGTAGAGCTCCATTTATAATTAGTTAGTTAGTTAGTTAATTTTTTGCCTCAAAAAGCAAGGCCATGTAGGGGGACATGGAGTTATGTGCAGGGTGGTGTTCATGCAAAGTGTTCAGGCCATTTCAGGTCAAGAGAGACTTTGAACCGAGCAGTCGTCGGCATCTTCACTATCTCGTCCAGCAGCTTATTCCACGGATCCGCAACCCGGACGGAGAAAGCCCCACTCCTTCGATTGAGATGAAATCGTCGCAGATAGAGCTTTTCGGAGTGACCCCACAGCCGACACTCAGTAGCAGGAGTGAAGAACAGCTCTATTACATTAAACACCAGTATATTGTTAGTTCAATTCAAAATAGCATTATATGATGCTACATTTGACATAACCATTATTTGTCTAAGCCTGCTAATTGCATTTGTTATTCTGGTTTTCTATATCTTTATACTCTTATTTTGATCTCTGTCCGCTACAGTGACTGAGATTTTATATTTTAAAAACATTCTTCATGAGATAACATTCTTGTCATGTAAAATTATTCATCATAATCATCACCATCATTTAACGGCTGTTTTCTATACTGGCATGGGTTGGACGGTTTGGCTGGGGGCTGGCAATCCTGGAGGCCTCACCAGGCCCCAATCTAATCTGGCAATGTTTCTACAGCTGGATGCCCTTCCTAACACCCACCACTCCGAGAGTGTAGTGGGTGCTTTTTACGTGCCACCAGCACAGGAGCCAGTCAGGCGGCACTGGCATTGGCCACATTCGGATGGTGTTTTTTACGTGCTACATGCACAGGAGCCAGTCAGAGCCCCGGGGGGAGGGGGAATTGACCACATTCGGATGGTGCTTTTTACATTCCACCAGCATGGGGAGCCAGTCAGGCGGCACTGGCAACAACCCATGCAATGAATGGTGCTTATTACATACCACCAGCACAGGAGCCAGTCAGGCGGCACTAGCATTGGCTACAACTACAATTTCCATTTTTGATTATGATTTGATTTTGATTCTGATTTTGATTTTGATTTACTGGACTCAATAGATCACCTCAAGCATGGCATGTCGCCCGCCAATTCAAAGGTACTTTTTAAATGGGCTGGTTATGCAACACTGGTATAGGCTATGGCTGTGATCTCACTTTACTTGCCAGATCTTCTCAATCACAGCATATCTCCAGAGGTCTTAGTCTTTCATCATTGCCTCTGTTAGGCCCAAACTTTTGAAGGTCATGCTTCACCACCTCATCCTATGTCTTCCTGGATCTCCCTCTTCCATGAGTTCCTTCCACTGTTAGGGAGTGACACTTCTTCATGCACACACACACATATATATATATATATATATATAAATTTTGGAGAGGTGTATAATCAGTTAAATCAACCTCCTAATACTTGACTAGTATTTCATTATTTTATCAATTTTGGAAAGATGAAAGACAAAATAGGCCTCAGTAGGATTTGAACTCAGAATGTGTTGGGTTGGAATTAAATACCACAAGGCAGTCTGTCCAGTGTTAATGTTTCTGCCAGCATCCCACCACTATCATCTTAATTTGAAAACAACAATAAATCAGATCTCTTCAGTTTTCTGTTTTTTTCTTTTTGCAGCAAATTCCTGAATACTTCCCCATAGAACTGATTCAGTATATACAGGTCCAGGTAACTGGTACCAATTCCAACACATCTTATACCATGAAATTGGCACCAAGCGCCGTTTCAGCAGACTTGACTTCACTCAGTAAATATGACTATTATCATGTGAAAATCTCCGTAGTCTTCAGAAATGGTAAACAATCTGCAATGGCTTATCAGCATATTCCGGAACTAAAGATGTGTAAGTGTTTTAAATTTCAGACTTTCTTTGAGGTAATAACGTCAACACACACACACACACTGACGCACATATGCAATAGTATGTAGGTAAAGGAATTTTTGAACATGTATATGTGTGTATTTGTGTTAGCATGTGAAAGATGTGTGCATGTAGGTGTGTGTATATGTGTAAATATATATATATATATATATATATATATATATATATATATATACCACATATATACACATATATACACATATGTGTGTGTGTATATATATATATATATATATATATATATACACACATATATGTTCATATATATATATATGTTTATATATGTATATATGTTTGTATATATATATATATTTATATATGTATATATGTTTGTATATATATATATATTTATATATGTATGTATGTTTGTATATATATATATATATATATATATATATTATATATATATATGTATATATATATATCTATCTTATATATATATATATATGTATATATATATCTATCTATATATATAATATATGTATATATATATCTATCTATATATATATATTATGTATATATCTATCTATCTATAATATATATATATATATATATATATATATATATCTATCTATATATATATATATTATATATATATATCTATCTATATATATATATATATATATATATATATCTATATATATATATATATATGTATGTTTATATAGATGAATCTATGAATGTATATTTACATGTATATATTTGCATGTTTGTGTGTGCATGTGTATGTTTGTGTATGTGTGTGTGAATCTATTACAGAACACATAAGTATAGAAGATGTTTACATAACAATTATGAACTTCCCCGTTCATCTCCACCCAGAGCTCAAACACGTTACCTAAGAAAATATTCCAAGTTAAAAATATGATTTATGAAAATAGAACAAATAGAACCAAGTTTTATTTGCAATAAGATACTGCACAAAGAAATTATTACTCACATGTGTGTGTATACGTGTGTGTGTGTGTGTATGTGTGTGTGTGTGTGTGTGTGTGTGTGTGTGTGTATGTGTGTGTGTGTATGTGTGTGTGTGTGTGTGTGTGCATATAGATGCAAGCATGGCTGTGGTGTTAACTTCTGAAAAGTACATTGTTTTGCATTCAGAGTTGTTGCACAGCACTTTGGACAGGTGTCACTAGTGACAGCTTTGGGTCAACCAAAGCTTCTTATGAGTGTATTCGGTAGATTGAAACTGAAGGATCTTATCACCCCCCCCCCCCGCCCCCACCTCCACACACACACATATATCCCCCACGTAAATGCGGATGTTCTGCTAGAGCGAAATATACTGTGGTAGATATCGCGAGAGAAACTCTCACAATTGGCTTTTGATTGTCAATTCACATACAACTCAAGAGCCATTCCATTTTAAGAACCTTTTCAAATCTATGGAAATACAATGTCCAGGCACTCAACAGAGGAACTGCTGCTCAAGCACTTGACCAGATTTTACCATTATTATCATGTATTGTTCCCACTGTAGATGTTGCAAAGTACAATATTTTTTGCAATACGACTGAGATTTTCTCCTGTATCACAAACATTTTATAACAAGATATAACATCTATCAGAATACCTCTACAACTCTTTTTTTATATTATTCTCTTCATTTCCACTTAATAGTTCCCTTTTCAGTCATCTTGAATAAAAGCAGTGTTCTATATCTTATAAGGTTTGTGCTTAAATCCAAATAGTTGTGATGACAGAAAGGAAATCCGCTCTAAATTGTAAAACTGTAGAATCCAAAATAAAAAAAAAATACTATTGATGTGGTCCTACTTTCAATTATCTTGGATTTGGTCATGATGGAAACAATTACTAAGAATACAACACTATTTCCAGCTCTATTATTCCAGCTCATGACAAATTAGAATGGATCTTTTTCTTTTTTTTTTTTGTATTATGTAGGTTTGGGTCATAATAAGTAAAATGACCCAAGTAAATTACATACAACATGCCCCAAATTAATTGATCAATTAACTATTATCTGTTTTTCAATTAAAGCAAATGATAAACCAGATTTTATTACTGTGGAGACACACAATAATGAATATTGGATCAGATGGATGCCGGCGCGACCTGGAGTTTCTAAGAATATCATCTGGTGTGTTAGTGAGATACCATTGGACATGGTATCGTGTAAGGTGTGATATTCGTCCAATCAGTTTGTATATCCTTTTTATTATTTACTGTGGTTATTTAGGCCCAGATTAGTCTTGATCCAAAAGACCTATGATCAGCTGTGATCACCATGTCTTTTAGTCTGGCATAGTGTATCTAGAGCTACATCATCTGTTTCTTCCTGATATTTTAGCTCTTGGTCTGCCTTCTTATCTTTTGTTAAAGGGGGCTGTCTTTAGGCCCTTTAATCTTGCAAGGTTCAAGGTAACTTCTCTAGTGGTGGTGCCATGAAAGAGGCATACAGTACACTGTAAAATGCTCAGCATAACCCTTTCATTACTGTATTTATTTTGAGATGCTCTGTGTTTCTTTCAATTATTTTAAATATAACAAAGAATTTAGTAAAATGACTTAGTTATCATTCAGCTAGTGTTAGGAACATAAATTGTGACTAAGGTTTGGTGGAAGATTTTAATTCAAAACTTATGGAAACAAGACATTTGTACTACAGAGCCAGAGCCGGTTTTGGCCGGGTTAGTAACAAAAGGGATAAGGAAAGGCATCCAACCATAGAAACCATGCCAAAACAGGCCTTGGCGCATGACACAATGCACTGACTTGTCAGATCTTGTGGAACTATTCAAACCATGTCAGTACGGAGAACAGATATGAAATGATGATGAGGAGGATGAGGATGAGGATGATGATGAGGATGAGGATGATGATGAGGATGATGGTGATGATAATGATATGATTTATGTTCCCTTATATGTTTTTTTTCCTCTCTTTTTTTTTTCTAGAATATTTCATGGGTAACAACTAACGACAGCATGTTCCACATGTACCTCTATAATAAATTTCAAAATTCCTTATCGGTAGCCGTGTCCTACAATGGAATTAAAGGTAGCAGTGGTCTCACTCAGAGTGAATGTTTGGTGAACACAGGTAAAGGTACGTTCTCTCTCTTCTTTCTACAGCTCCACAATCTCTAGATCAGGGGGTTCTCAACTATTTTTCATCTATGGATTCCTTTGATTACTATTTTATTCTGGTGCATCCCCCACAGCCATTTGATGTTTAAAAACTAATTTTATAGAATTCCTTCCAAAATTCCTATTTTGTTTTCCACACATTGACTTGTGTAGGTTGAACTATGTAAAATGTTAAAGAAAGAAACCTTGTTGTTTCTTGTGATACAGATATATATATATATATATATATAATATATATATATATATATATATATATATATATTATATATGTATATATACAAAATAAGAAAATGGAGAAATACATCCAAATCAAATATCAACTACCAGATAATACCCAATCACATACTTTATTAAACCACCACATAAGAAACTTTAAGGTCAAACATAAAGTGTACATAAAGGAGTAATATGATACAATAAGTACAATATGTATAAGAGAATATAAATATAAATAAATATAAATATAAATATAAACTATATCTTACAGCTGTTTCGGCCATGCAGATAAGTATGTCTCATTTTACTTATATATATATATATATATATATATATATATATAATATATACATCTAAAGTAAAAATTTTTCAGAGGCCCTTAAGATGACTTGTGACCATTATACTGCAACACTTTTCATGTTGTCCATTTTCTTCTCGCTTTTTGTCAGTTGCCAAGCGTGGAGGTATGCCCAAGTTAGAAAGCCCACTAATATTTTCTGCTAACCTGGAAGGTGATGTTGGTCTTCATGTTGTTCTACCTGAGGTAAAATGTAACAATTTACTTGGTTTACCTGCATACTTCCAAGTTGATTACAGTCCTGGACGCTACTGTACTAAAGGTAAGCTACTACACCTTCTAGTTGTTGTTGTTGTTGTTGTTTAACCCCGGGATCATCTCTGATCCACCCTGTCTAGAACATGTTGTTGAATGTGATCTTCCATCATTTTTTAAGATGGTAGAGTGTGATTTGAGGCAAATCTAACTGGCTGCTATTTCTAGCAGGTCAAGTCTTCTTCGTTGGCTTGATCTTGTAGTCGTTACCAGAGTGGTGATGGTCGTGTATTTGTTTGTTGTTGTTGTGATGGTGGTTGTAATAGTGGTTGTGGTGGTGCTGGCAATTACATGATGTTGTCATTAGTGAAATGAGGATGTTGGGGTAGTAGTTGCTGTGATGGTGGTGGTTGTGGTAATGGTGGTGTTATAATTGTGGAGATGGTGTTAGGATGTGATAGTGGTAGCTGTGATAGTATGGTTATAGTGGAGGTATTGTGGTGGTGTTATGTTGTTGTTGTGGTGGTGGTATTGGTGGTATTTTGATCATATGCTTGTTGTGATCTGATTTAATATTGCTGTTGTGATGTGCTGATATAATGGTTTTTGTGGTTATGATTGTTGTGAAGATGATAGTCATGTGTGTTGGTGGTAGCAGTGTTGGTGTAGTAGTAGTAGTAATATTGGTTTGAAATTTTGGCACAAGGCCAGCAATTTCGGAGGAGGGGAAAGTTGATTACACTGACCCCAATGCTCAGCTGGTATTGGTATTTATTTTATCATCTCCGAAAGGATGAAAGGCAAAGTCAACCTTGGTGGAATTTGAACTCAGATCATAGAGATGGACGAAATGCCACTAAGCATTTTGCCCGACTGAGCTGTAGTAGTAATATTTTAGTGTGTTGTTGTTGTGATAATAGTTCTTGCAATACTACTCTTTACGATTGTTGTTGTACTTATCATAAAAGAAAGCCCTCACCATTACAAGACCTGGCTTTCTTAAGTCATAGTGATAGCAGGGTTAACCACCCCAACTACATAAGGTTTGATATAAAATTCAGGAGTGTCAAGTGTCACTAAGTTTGGTTGTTAATAGGTATGATTTAGTCTGATGTTTTAAATATAGATTCTTTGACAAAGTGATCTGACATTTTGGACTCAAATTTTTTGACAAACTGCTTTGATGTTTTGGACATAGATTCCGCAACAGTTAAG
>NC_043015.1:31540773-31543273 GCF_006345805.1 Octopus sinensis
ATTATTTTCTCAATGTTTACTGCAGTGTTTTTACCCAGAGTTGAAGGTCTGACAGCAGTAAAAGTGACTAACTCCAAAATTATGTTGATATGGAAACATACAGACACAGATAACATCATAACTCACTACCAAATCAGTGTTAAGGTAATTATCCATTTTGAAACTGTTCCATAAATATGTATGATATATATATATATATAGGTGTACTTGCTTACAAACCACACGGTTCCGGGTTCAGTCCCACTGCGTGGCACCTTGGGCAAGTGTCTTCTACTATAGCCTCAGGCCGACCAAAGCCTTGTGAGTGGATTTGGTAGACGGAAACTGAAAGAAGCCTGTTGTATATATGTATATATATATATGTATGTGTGTGTGTATATGTTTATGTGCCTGTTTTTGTCGCCCCAACATCGCCTGACAACCGATGCTGGTGTGTTTACGTCCCCATAACTTAGTGGTTCGGCAAAAGGGACCAATAGAATAATTACTAGGCTTACAAAGAATAAGTCCTGGGGTCGATTTGTTCTCCTAAAGGCGGTGCTCCAGCATGGCCACAGTCAATATATATATATATATACATAATGTTTCGTTCCATGATGGTAAGATCAACAAAAAAAGTACTTCATATGGTGAAAGGTAAATATTGTTTAATAGACACAATACATGTTATTTACGTGTTACTAATAGTTTCTTGTGCTGAGAACATGTCTAATAATGCATTATAACATGTGTATCTCCTCTGCACAGCCATCAGGCACAAACTATATAGCATAATGTACTCCTCCTCCTCATCATCATCGTTTAACATCCGTTTTCCATGCTAGCATGGGTTGGACGATTTTGACTGAGAGCTGGCGAACCAGATGGCTGCATCAGGCACCAATCTTGCTCTGGCAGAGTTTCTACAGCTGGATGCCCTTCCTAACACCAACCACTCCGAGAGTGTAGTGGGTGCTTTTTACGTGCCACCAGCACGGGGGCCAGTCAGGCGGTACTGGCAATGACCTCGCTCGAATCTTTTTACACATGCCACCAGCACAGGTGCCAGTAAGGTGACATTGGTAACGATATATATATATACAGAATTTAAAGGACTGACCACTAAAAGTGGACGGTCAACATGCTAGATATAGACGTCAAATCGCTATTTTCCACAAAGAATATGTTCTCAAGTAAAAACTCAGCACAAAACCAAAGCATTAAAAATAAGCAAGACAAATTGAAAATATACGAAATAAAAATGCGAAATAAAAATGTGGAAAATAGCGATTTGACGTCTATATCTAGCATGTTGACCGTCCACTTTAGTGGTCAGTCCTTTAAATTTTGTATGTAAAAATATTTTAATCTTCGGATTTTTTTATATGCTAGGCCACTGGTTTTAATTGATTAATATCAATTTCTACCCTTATTAAATTTTATATATATATATATATATATATATTATATATATAGAATGAGTACTAGGCTTACAAAGAATAAGTCCTGGGGTTGATCTCTTTGACTAAAGGTGGTGCTCCAGCATTGCTACAGTCAAATGACTGAAACATGTAAAAGAATATATATATATATATATATATATATATATATATATATATATAGAATGAGTACTAGGCTTACAAAGAATAAGTCCTGGGGTTGATCTCTTTGACTAAAGGTGGTGCTCCAGCATTGCTACAGTCAAATGACTGAAACATGTAAAAGAATATATATATATATATATATATATATATACACACACACATTACTCTACATCTCTGTATTTTGTGTCATATATATATTTTTTAATATTTGATATCGTTTATCAAGCATGATACAACATGTATAAATGTGAATGAATGGATGTGTGTATGTGTGCATATGTATTTACGCATATTTGTGGGCGGAAATGAAAGAAAATCCCATTACCATCCACATTGTCTCCTTTGGGAGATAGTGGCCCAGATAATCTAACAGCCCACATTTTTAGCTCCTCTCAAAACAAATTCATCAGCCAGCAGGATATTACCCTCTGCTGGCTCCTCTCTGTATAAATTAACCCCACCCTAACTGGTGTTATTGCTGAGGAGTTTGCTAAACACTCTTATTCGCAGTTCTTGTTTTGAACATATTTAGTCTTGTTTAATGTACTTTGCACCACTTGTATTTGATTGAGTAGACTGCACAGGATTAGTTAACGATGCTGAAATCTTAGGGAAAAACACATACTTAGAATGTTGTGCATGAATGAACATATACACACACAAATATAAAAGAAGCCCTTAACCTATATGAAAACTGACATTGCCTGTTTTCTTATCTGTTGAAAGCTACCCCGTGAGGATTAAAGCAGTGGTCACTGCAAGGCATTGCACTGACCGTTTGTCTCTCTCTCTCTCTCTCTTACACACACACACACAACTGTATATATTGCTGTTGATCGTTCCCAATGTCTATTATCATCGTCATCATTTTAACGTTGCACTTTTCCCTACTTGTACGGGTCTGACCAGTCATCGAA
>NC_043015.1:31548273-31563273 GCF_006345805.1 Octopus sinensis
TATTTTTGCAAAAGCTTAAGATAATATTAATATCACCCAGCAGTATTAATCTTCATCTTTAACTGGTTTCAGTCATTGGACAGTGGCCATGCTGGGGCACTGCCTAGAAGTGTTCAGTCAAACAAATCAACTCCAGTTCTTATTTTTTTAAAGTCTGGTACATATTCTATCACTCTCTTTTGCTGAACCATTAAGTCATGGGGACATAAACAAACCAACACATACACCCCCACACACATGCATACACATAAATGTTTTAAATATTTTTTTTAAGTCAAGTTATAAAAAATTAATTATACAGGCCAATAGTTTGTACTATTACCTGGTATTTCAGTATTTTAGGGTTAGGATCCCTTCTTCGGGAAATTTACAGAGAAAAGGTGTTGATAACTGATGTCTCTGCTCGCAACACCTTTTCTCTGTAAATTTCCTGAAGAAGGGCTACTAACCCCGAAATACTGAAATACCTTGTAATAGTATAAACCATTGACCTGTATTATTAATAGTTTGTAACTTGCATTGTTTTGACTTTAAAAAAAAATATTTAAAACATTTTATATATCAGACAATGCTTCATAAAATTATACTCTTCTAATATCTGTCTGTTTGTCTATCTATCTGTCTATTTTAATTGAAGTGTACAGTATTATATATCCATCACGGCTGATCTTACCAAGTGGTTTTGCACTGGGGATTCAATGGAATATTAAGCAACAGTTTGGTTATGTAACCCTGCGCTTATCAGAGGTAGTCATTGTGGAATGGAACAGGGTGACTTCTCTCTATTGTCGGAGTTGAATAGACACATCTGGTTTGTGGTTGCTGTGTGCAAATATACTCACACACACACACAAGATGAACATCTTTCAGTTTCTGTTTATGAAATTCACACAAGGCTTTGGTCAACCTGGAGTTGTATTAGAAGATACTCACCCAAGGTGCTGTGCAGTGGGACTGAACCCAAAACCATGTGGTTGGAAAACAAACTTCATAACTATGCAGCCATACTTTCACAGTATTAAAGGTTAAAGACCCCTTTTGCTCATGAATAACCATGGGATTGCACCTTGAAAATTCCCCGCCGAGGTACAAGTCTGGGCAAGGCTGTTTATGGAAGACCATCAATTGCCCATGCATACCAGCCTCCTCTCTCCCTGCCACCAATGTTATCCAAGGGATATCCACAGTACCAATATTCAAATATTCAATATTAATTAACATTTTTTTATTAATGAAAAAATTAACATTCTCATAACTTTGTTTAAATTGAGAAATAAACAATAAATTGCAAAAGTATTTTTTATATCATCACTAACTCATATTTATCATCGTTTTTTTTTTTTTTTTAATATTTATGACCATATTAAACTTCAAACATGAAACATAAACAATGTTATTGTTTTATTTTAACCCAGTAATGGACAAAATGGTCCAAGTAGGCCACCGGTCATCTGCAGCATGTTTCATATGACCAAGGAAGTCTCTAACAGTTTTCTTGTCTAAGATAATCTAAAATCTTGATTAGCTAAAAGTAAATCTGTGCATAGCGGATTATACATTGTATCTGTTATCTCTTGCTTGTTTCAATCATTAGACTACGGCCATGCTGGGGCACTGCCTTGAAGAATTTTTACTCAAATGAATCAACCCCAGTACTTTTTTTAAGCCTGGTACTTATTCTATCGGGTCTCTTTTGCCAAACTGCTAAGTTACAGAGATGTAAATACACAACACTGGTTGTCAAGAGGTGGTGGGGGACAAATACAGACACACACACACACACACACACACACACACACACACATAACTACATAAGAGAGAAAGATAATAAAGGAATAAATTATTGTCTTGTGAACTTCATTAGCTTACAGCTGTTTCTGCTATGAGATGTAGTGGACTCAGTTGAGTGCTTGAATAACATCTCACAGCTTCAGAGCCTTGTATATGCAGAAACAGCCGTAACCTAATGAAATTTCATAAGATTATCATTTATTCCTTTGTCATCTCTCTCTCTCTCTCTCTTATTACCGTTCTGTACTCAGCCAATACTTTGTTCTAAGACATACATATACTGAGTTCTTCATCAGGTTATTGGTGTCACAATGCCTAAGTGAGCTACATATGTATGTGATGGGCTACTTTCAGTTTCTTATTTCTTTACTACCCACAAGGGGCTAAACACAGAGGAGACAAACAAGGATAGACAAATGGATTAAGTCGATTATATTGACCCCAGTGAGTAACTGGTACTTAATTTTTGACCCTGAAAGGATGAAAGGCAAAGTCAATCTTGGCAGAATTTGAACTCAGAACGTAGCGGCAGACGAAATACTGCTAAGCATTTCGGCGTGCTAACATTTCTGCCAGCTCACTGCCTTAGCCTCTTATACGTACCCTACAGTGTCATCTTGAAAATAAACAAACACACAATCAAAATCTCAAAGCTCTGAGACAATGCATGATTAATTCAAA
Organism: Octopus sinensis; assembly: GCF_006345805.1. Classification (NCBI taxonomy): domain Eukaryota; kingdom Metazoa; phylum Mollusca; class Cephalopoda; order Octopoda; family Octopodidae; genus Octopus; species Octopus sinensis. The sequence goes on from NC_043015.1 coordinate 31,550,746, forward strand.
ATGATATGAATAAATAAGCATTAAAATTGACAGAGCAACCTGAATACTAAAAGGTGGAGGGCGGTGTGGGGGGGGTAAGTCGATTATGTTGACCCCAGTATCCAACTGGTACTTTATCAACCCCTAAAGGATAAAAGGCAAAATCAACCATGACAGAATTTGAACTTGGAACATAAAATCAGATGAAATGCTGCCAAGCATTTTTCCAGGTGTGCTGACAATTCCGCCAGCTTGCTACCTGAAAGGTAAATGGATATTAAGATGGTGTTTGGACAGAATTAAACAAAGCACAAATATAAGATGGTGTTTGGAACATAAAAATTTCTGACATAAAATGATGATTGAAGGTTTTATTTTAGATATAAAGTCTTTAAAATGAAAAGTTTAGCAGCATAGAACCGAAAGTGGTCTCACTTAATTTGATATGTACAAGAGTTTTGGTGTTGAGGGCAAAAGTGGACGGTCTGAGGAGCATTGTGGGTAATTTAGCAGTTGCACAGCAGCTTTCTATGTTGAGAGTATATGAAAATAAATTGCCAGCTAAATACAGAATTTAGTTCACAAAAGAAAAAATTCAACAAGTGATTGTGTGTGTAAGAGTTGTATGTATCTGAGTGTATGTATGTGTGTGTGTGTGTGTGCCTTGATAAGATGGAAGAAACAGATGTTTGTAGTTGTAATGTGCTGTTGTTATTGTTGTAGTTATTGCTCATCTTTCTTGGCGTTGATAAATTATTGAGTGGCTGTGTGGTAAGTAGCTTTGTTTACCAACCACATGGTTCCGGGTTCTGTCCCACTGCGTGGCACCTTGAGCATGTGTCTTCTACTGTAGCCTTGGGCCGACCAAAGCCTTTTGAGTGGATTTGGTAGACGGAAATTGGAAGAAGCCCATCGTATATATGTATATATATATATATGCGTGTGTGTGTTTGTGTGTCTGTGTTTGTCCCCCTAGCATTGCTTGACAACAAACAGATGGTGTGTTTATGTCCCCGTTACTTAGCGGTTTGGCAAAAGAGACCGATAGAATAAGTACTGGGCTTACAAAAGAATAAGTCCCGGGGTCGAGTTGCTCGATTAAAGGCGGTGCTCCAGCATGGCCACAGTCAAATGACTGAAACAAGTAAAAGAGTAAAAGAGAACCATATCCTGTTAACTCCCTCCACTTCAGATTATCTGTGTGACCTTTGATCTGACATGTTTTAATAGTCAGAGATGCTCTAACACTGAATTAAGTATTGACACATTTCTTCTGATTTGTTGTTGTTGTTGTTTAGATCAGGGTCAGCCTTGATCTGGCAGACTTAAAATCTAAAGGTGTTCCAGCTGTGGCCACCTCATCTATTTGTATATTAAACATTATATTATATCATGTGTGTGTCCCTATTTTAAAGACAGATGAATGTGAGATGTGAAAGATTTGGAAGCTATGTCTACCAGGGAGTCAAATTGTTCTGAGGTTCCTTTCTTGGCTCATTTTGATTCGTTTATATTTTATTGTTGTTGTTATCATTAAATTTACTTCAAAGATCAGAGAGTCTCTTCAGGGTAGGCCACTACTTCTTTGCATTGAGAATTAGCAGTTCTGGTACTATGGACATGTGATTTAAACGTTGCTGGGAAGAATCACAAGACAAATTCTTCAAGTTGAGCTAGCAGAAAACCTAGGGGTAGATTGAGTCTCGGGTGGTCATGTTTAGGAATCGAGCTGGAAAGTTTAATGATGATTACTTCTGGTCAGACCCTAAAGACTCTACTCCCATGACCCTCCCAAGAATTGTGGGTGGAGAAGAGGGATGGCTGTTGTTATTGTTGTTTAACCCTTGTCAGTTCTGATTCAGTAAGCATATGATATACAGGACACTCCAAATTTGACCAACCAGTCTGTTTTTCTTTTTTTTTCCAGAATATTTATCTAAAACCACATTATTTAGTGTATTCTTTCTTTTTTAAAATTCTAGAGTGTGATTTAAAGAAATTTTGGCTGTTATTTCTAAGAACTCCTCTGACAATAAAAACATCTACATCCTATGTAGAATTGGATGTCTTATGGGTTTTTGTTGTTGTTGTTTAGCCCCAGGCTAGCACTGATCAGTACATCTATGATGAAGGGCATTCAAGCCATGACCATCTAGTCTGATTTTAAAGACTATCTTACTAAATGTTTCCCTCTGTTTTTAAGACAGGGCAGTGTGATTTGAGAATGATTTGACTGCTAGTTTTAACAGCTGGTCTGACCATGTAGCACTTCTTTTGTTGGCCTGTATATCTTATGCTTGAGGACAATAGAGGTTTAGGGATCAGGTAAAGTTGTCCTTTGGTTCTTCCAATTTGTTGAGTGAATTTCAAAAAAGCATTTTACTCACTGTTGCAAGTCACCTCCTGTAGGAAAGAAAATTCCAGAGGGCCAATGTTCAGAGGAGAGGAGGACTGAATGTGGTCCAGGGCTTGCGGATGGGTGAACTTAGACAGAGGTAACAAGAGGTGGAAAGGTGAGTGAGTCAGGGAGGCGAGAGTGGGGGATGAACAAGATTAGCCAGATCAGAGAAACAGGGGCCATTATAACGGCAGCAGAAAAGACAGAATGAGGACAAAAGCATGCTTGTGGGTTAGAGACTGGAGTATGTCCATTAGTGATGTGATTGAATGCCAATCAGTTGAGTGACATTTCCGTGGGTGTGACCCAAGATGTCTGTCTGTGTGTAGCAGTAGTATTATCCCAGTACTCCGTTGTGGGCTTCACTTGTGACTTGTAGGGTTGTCAGCAGCTGCTCGGGGTTGAAGTATGTGTGTGTGTGTGTGTGTATATATGTACAATGTAAATTGTTTGTTCTAATCTACAATGTTCTGCTATTCGTGGCACATTTTCATGCTGACATCCCATAAATCAAAAATAAATTCCTTATCTCTTGTAAGTGGTGAAAGTTTTTCTGAGGCAATAAGGCCCACATTCTGGAAATAATGTCCTGAAACCTCACCAAGACTATCCTCCAATGTCATGTATACAATTGTCTTGGCAGCATCCGTTGCTTTTCGACCTAACACGGAAAGAAAGAAAGACATAAATTTACGAAATCTACCTGAGTTACTTTTGTTCAAAATATTGGTTGCCACAAATCCTGGATTCATGGAATTAGCGGTGACACCAGTGCCAGAAAGTCGGTTTGTCAAGACCTTTGCATGAAGTATATTGCATAGTTTGCTCATGTGATATCCACTGAGACCTGGGTATTTAACCTTGTTTGTTTCGGAACCTCGATTCAATTTTGGTTTCTTTTTGATATAACGATGTACAAAAGAGCTCACGTTGATGATACGGCTTGGTGCTGACTTCTTCAGCAGATCCAGGAGTAAGTAAGTGAGTAAAAAACTCCCCAAATAGTTCACTCCAAATATATAATCAAAACTCTGACGTGTAGTAGGTGCTTCAGAGAAACTTGTTCCAGCATTGTTTACCAAAATGTCTAACCTAGGTAAGAGAAATGAAAATTTATCAATAAGAAAAATGATACAAAAAAACCCCCCAAAACACTCAAATAATTTGTTTGTTTTTCACTTCTCTTTCTCACACACACATATACAGGCATATTTTCTGTCTCTCTCTCTTTCTCTCTCTCTCTCTCTCATGAACACATATACTCTCTCTCTCTCTCATGCACACACATATATACTCTGTCTCTCTCACACACACACACACATATATACTCTCTCTCTTCTTGTTTCTCTTGTATACTCTCTCTCTCGATTATATATTGAGTTGTCCGGAAAGTTCCTGCCGATTTACAGTAGCTTACCTTTCAATTTATTTTAGAACATGGTTCTAAATACATGTACAAAAAAAACATAGAGAAATGAATACACACATAGTTCGGTGTGAGAGTTATAAGGGAGTATCTGAAAATTGTGACAGAACAAATATCGTAGAGTTTTTTATTTGAAAAGTACTGGTTTTTCCCAGTTTTCTTGCTGATGCTTAATGCCTACATACATTCATGCATGCATATACACATGCATACACACAAGCATTCATACGTACATACATGCATAATGGCTGCCCCCTCGTTATCGAGTATGGCCATTGCACGAAGCTCAACTGTTACTGGTGCTGTGATCGAATGTGACTTTTTAGCCCAGCTAAAGATCTACAATGTCTTGTACAGAATTGGTAGCTAAAACCTTTACTGACAGTAGCCGGCTGTAGTTGTAACTGGGCTTGCTTGCTTGCATGCATGCATGCATGCATATATACATACATCACACATACATACATACATACATACATACATACAGTGCATCCCTTGATCAATTTTGCATACATGAGGCTGATAACATCATGAGACTTGGAAAGCAGTTCCTTGAGCAGTATTCTTTGTCTGATAACCTTAAATACATACCCAAAGAACTTGCATGACTCTGCCGCAACATGTCATCAACTGAAAGGATGAGCCTATATCAGCAGAAGACCATGCATGGATATGTTAGTCTGGGATGGTAGTAATAGGGATCATCAAAACAGTCTATTATAGACCAATATCTGGATTACTAACTCCCACTTTGCAGGGTAAGCGTTTGTAATCCACGAACAGGAAATATCAATCAAATATCTGATGCACAAAAGGGACAGAGTCACAGGAAAATGCAATAACGGATGCAGACTTTGTGGAGTTGACACTGAAGATATCACCCACATTATAAGCAGTAGTCTGAAAATGTCATCACAGTATTATCTACCAATGAGAGATGATGTTGTTGCTAGGACATTGTATAATGAGATTACTTATTTTTCTTTTTAAGCCCGATACTTATTCTATTGGTCTCTTTTTGCTAAGCTACGGGGAACATAAACAAACCAACACTGGTTGTCAAGCAGTGGTGAGGAACAAACACAAACACAAAGACACACACTGATACACACACACACACACACATATATATACATATATATATACACATATATAAAACACAGGTCATAAAACACCATTTTGTTTTTCCAAGAAAACTGATTTATGTCAAAAACTAGTCCTTTTCAACAGTAGTTACTGTACATAAAATCCTACTGTTATTGTAAGAAATTGTTGACTTCTAAGTACAAAGTTTATTTAAATTTTGTATAAACTTCTGTAAACAACTTGTTTTCAACTATGGAAGTAGCTTACTAGTTTTCAAAACAGTTCTGCTACTGGCACATAAATATTTTCATAACTTTAAGAATGTTAGTTGTTGTTGTTCCTGTTGTTGCTATTGTTGTTGTAACTGCTGTTACTGCTTGTTTGTTTGTTTGTTTGTTGAGCAAAGCGGTCTTCATGGTCCTTTGCTATACGTAAGACCCGCAGAAGAGAAAGCAGGTCAACCCCTGACACCGAGAGCATCGACGGATGGATGAATGCGCATCCAGGCTCAGCGGTTGCATAGGAAGTTGGGGACAAGAAACAGGAAGAAAGAGTGAGAGAAAGTTGGGGCGAAAGAGAACAACAGGGGTCGCCACCACCCCCTGCTGGAGCCTTGTGGAGCTTTAGGTGTTTTCACTCAATAAACACACACAACGCCCGGTCTGGGAATCGAAAGGGCGATCCTCTGACTGCGAGTCCGCTGCCTTAACCACTGGGCCATTGCGCCTATACTGTTGTTGTTATTGTTGTTTAGCCCCTCCAAGTGAATTCTAATCTCACAGAGTTATGATCAAAGACAGTCCAACTGTGATCATCACAACTTTTTAAGGGATATACGAGGTGATATCAAATGCTTTGTATGTATATACACACACACGTGCAAGCACGCGCACACACACACACTCACACACACACACGGAGACACAAAGTCAATTGAACAAATACCAACATAAGAAAAGTGTTGTTGATGATGATGATGATTACCATGATGATGTTTATGTAGGGGTGTGTTAAAATGTTAGGTCATATAGGTGAGTGTATATGAGAAAGGAGTATTTAAAAAAATGTTTTTATGCATACGTGATTATTGCTTATGTAAATACGTATGTATTTATGTTTGCATATATTTTGGACATGGCTACAATAAAATAAAATAAAATAAAATAAAATTCCCTCACCTCTGTTCATTTCTGATGACCTGTCGCGCTAGTCTTCTCACAGACTCTAAATCACTGAGATTCAATTGTATTGTTCGGAGATTCTCATTACCGGTTTCTTTGATAATACTCTCAGCTGCTTTTACAGCTTTACTCAAGTTCCTGCATGCCAAAAGCACCCTTGCTCCTCGGCTGGCGAAATCTAGAGCCGTGGCATATCCTATGCCTGAATTAGCACCTGTAATTAACGCCGTCTTACCATCGAGTCGTTTTTCATTGTTGTAATGTAATCTTGAAATGTGTTCAGAATAGAACCTGTAGGCTTTGTACACCAGATGAATAATGGGTAACAGAATAAAACCCAGAACGATGTGCATCCAGTACATGGCCAACATTTGGCAATGGAATTGTTCTATATGCATTGAGGATTTTTTTTAACACCTTCGAATAGATCAAAGTGTCTCTACCTCACTCTTCCCAATCTCTCATTCTCTCCCTGTTGCTACTTCAGTTTCTCTATTTATCTTAGTTATCTCTGTCTGTCTGTCTGTCTTAATTTATTGTCAGTTCTCTTAATTTACCTCTCTAAATATATCTCTCTCTTTCTCTGTTCCTTTGTCTCTCTCTCTCCCTCTCTCCCTCTCTCTCTCTCTCTCTCTCTCTGTTTCTTTGTCTGTGTCTCTGTCTGTCTGTCTCTTTCTGTCTCTGTCTCTCTCTTTTTTTGTCATTTTATTGTCTAAATTTATTATCATTTCTCTTAATTTATCTATCTAAACACTGGCTATGCTATCTCTCTCTCTTTGTCATTTTGTTATCAATTTGTTACTGTTTGCTTACACTCACCCTCTCTCTCTCCCTCTCTCTCTCTCTTCCCATTCCTCTCTCTAGTTTCTCACTCTTCATTTTTTTAATCAGTTTAACTCACAGTATCTCTCTCTCTCTCTCTCACTCTGTCTTTTCCTGTCCCACACTCCCTCTCTCTCTCAGTTCCTTTATCTCTCTACATTCCACCTCTTCTCTTATTGACCTGATCTGCCTATTGATCAACTAACTGCAGTTCAAACTCCATTTGTAATGGCTACTACTACTACTACTACTACTACTACTATACTACTACTACTACCATGCCGCCGCCGGCGACAACGACGACCACAACCATCACCACTACTGCTGTTACTACTACTGTTGCTGCTGCTGCTGCTGATGATGATGATTATGATGATGATGATACTGCTACCACCACTTTTTTTTACCACTGCTGCTGTGACTGTCATCATCATCGTCATCGTCGTTGTCGTTGTCATCATCCTCATTATCATCATCGTTACCATAAGCTGCTGGAATAGGTACTCCACTTGGCCAGCATAGAAGTAGCTTTGAAAATATCACCAAACATGGACCACCAAATTTAAAAATGAAAAAAACAAAAAAAGAGACAATGTGAAAATTAAACAGCTGCACGATGGGAACCAAAGAAAAGAATAATAATTTTTTTTATCATTGAGTTTATTGAATGATAACGAGTATAATGAAAAACAATGTTAACAGCACAGCGTTTATAACTTTTCATCTTTTGCAAGTTTTGTGGGTCACAGGGAGCTCCTTGATATGAGCAAGCTCAAAGAAATTGAGAAAATATGGAGAAAATATGTCAAGAAGGGGAAAAAATGGAACAATGGAGAGAGAGAGAGAGCTGAAGAGCAAGAGAAAGTGAGAGGGAGAGAGAGAATAGACAAATAAAGTAACAGAAATGCAAAATGGTTGAGAAAAGGGATAATATAGAAAGAGGATCTTTACCTTTTGACCGACAGATTTAAAAAATAATTTTTTGTAACTAAACACTTTCAAACTTCGGAAACTGGTAGAATGTGTCATATAAAACATCTTTTACTCTTAGCATTTTTGAGGAAAACTTATTTTTACAAAGTAATTTCACATTAAAGTAGTCCTATTTTGGTAATTTCAACCAATCAATGACGTGTATTCAGCTGAGTAAAATTACTGCCATTGTTTGTCACCAACAACTTCCGGCGGTGTATTTTTCATTTGTCACTGTTATTTATGACAACCCTAACCCTAAAACCTTAAAGCTAAAACCAGTACAAACGCACGAATGATGTCATAAATATCAGTGACAAATGAAGTTTGAAAGTGTTTAGTTACAAAAAATTATTTTGAAATCTGTAGGTCAAAAGGTGAAGATCTTAGAAAGAAAATTTTTAAAGTGATCTCATCAGATATTCTATTGAAATTAGAGCCAGCTGACTCTAATTTCTATAGAGTATCTAGAGAAATAAATAGCACTGCTGACACAGGTAGGACATAGTATCATTGTATAAACCTTTAATATACTTGGCAGAATATTATGGTTGCATAACGACATGTAGTGTCCCTGCCAGCAATTAATATATAAAAAGAATATATGTATGTATGTATGTATGTATGTATGTATGTATATGTGCAGATCTGTATGTTTTGTTTTATGTATGTATTCTCATGTATTCTCATGTATATAGTTGCATATCTAGACATTCTCACATATATTTCAATACATACATTCATACTATGTATGTATGTATGTATGTATGTATGTATGTATGTATGTATGTATGTATGTATGTATGTGTGTGTGTGTATGTGTATATGTATGTATGTATCTATCTCTCTGTCTGTCTGTCTACCTGTCCGTCCGTCAGTCTGTCCATCTATCCATCCCTCTATCTATCTATCTATCTATCTATCAGAAGAAGAAGAAGAAGAAGAAGAATGTCTGTCAGTGTGCATGTTCTCTTTTGCCAGTCTTTGGTTGTTATGTCTTGGTGCTTTGTCTTGGTCTCTTTGTCAGCCTCAATGGACACATCCCAAATGATTACGGCCAGGTCTTTGACACATGCTTATACCACTTCTTTGTTTTCACATTAAAGGCGTGGCACATTGCTCAGTAGCTACAGCCGTTTCAATCATGTCTTTTTATATATTCACAATCGGCAGCCAGCAATGATGTGGTCAACTGTCTCATTTTGTTGGTTGAACATTCTGCATTTGGCTTAGGGATCCATTTTCATTGCTTTGTTCTTATAACTGTTTGTGGTTAGACATTTGTTTTTGGCAGCTAGAACCAGTCGTTCCAATTCTACTTTAAGCCTGGATCATTTGAGTAAGCGTTGACTGAGTTTGGCATATTTCTCTATTGAGTCTTGCAGAACATTGACTGTGGAGTGTTTTTTCTCCCCCTTTTATCTTTTGTATGCTTTATATTTCTGTTTATATGTTGGTATTTTATCTCTTTAACCATCTCTATTGTCCTCTTATCTAAATTTATTATTTCAGCTGGATTCATTTTGTGTTGTACTTTATCACTTTGTGTATACAGCTAAGTCCTTGTATCTTTTAAATTGCTTTATTACATTTATCACTCTTCCAATCTTTGGGATCAATGTATTAAATAAAACCCCCGTCGCTTGAAATTGCTGACCTTGTGTGACAATTTGAAACCATTTTATTGAAGCTGTAATTTACAACTAGTTATTTATAACCTAGAAGCTTATTTCTAGTATTGGGTCTAGTTTTTATTATTAGTCTAATTCTTCTGTAGAATTTCTTTTATAATTTTCTTTCTCATTTCCATATGTTGTATTTTAGTTATTTTGTCTATTCCTAGGTACTTGCACAGGTGACTGTGGTCTAATTTTCTATTTTCAATGTTTATTTCTAGTGTTATATTCTCAATGCTTGTTAATTTTCCCCTTCTCGAAGTCACTTTGGCAACTTGTCTAACTTCATACTCGTTCTTACGTCTTTCCTGAAACCATGGACAATTTTCGGTAGGGATTCTAGTGCAGTGCTATTCCTTGAAAAGATTTGCAGGTTGTCCATTTACAGGAGATTTATATGTTGTCCATAGCATATGTACCCATGGGGCTGTCCTTCAGCAAGTTTGTTAGTGGGGGTCAGAGCAAGTTAGAAAAGTAAGGGGTTCAATAAACCTTCGTGGAAATTTTCTCTTCTGATGGATCCTTTAGCCAGATTTTACGATCTTTTCCTCCTTCTTCATTACTTTGTTAGTTTTCCACTTTGTTGTTGCATGATCAATACGAGCCAGCAGTGTTGCAGGTTACTTTATTTATGTGAAGCGACTCCAGTATCTGTGAATTAGGAATGTTACTGAGAGCATTCCGATAGTCAATTCATTGCTTTTTCCTCACTTTTTACAATCTTCTACAATGGTCCGATTCACCAGTAGCTGCTTCTTACAACCATACTACTACTACTACTACTACTACTACTACTACTACTACTGCTGCTGCTGCTGCTGCTGCTGCTGCTGCTACTACTACTACTACTACTACCATCACCACCACCACCACCACCATCACCACTGCCACCACCACCACCACCACCACCACCACCACTACTACTACTACTACTACTACTAAGATGGTGAGCTGGCAGAATCATCATCATGCCAGATGAAATGCTTAGTGGCATTTTGTTCATCCTTACATTCTGAGTTCAAATTCTGCTGAGGTGATTTTGCCTTTCATCCTTTCGGGGTCAATAAATTAAGTACCAGTGAAGCACTGGGGTCAATGTAATTGACTAGTCTTCTCACACCAAATTTCAGGCCTTTAGTAGAAAGGATTATCATTATTATTATTATTATTATTATTATTATTATTATTATTATTATTATTGTTGTTGTTGTTGTTGTTGTTGTTGTTATTATTATTATGAAAGGTGGTGAGCTGTCAGGATCTTTACTGCACCAGACAAAATACTTAGCAGTATTTTATCTGTCTTTACATTCTGAGTTCAAATTCCACCAAGGTCGACTTAGCCTTTCATCCTTTTGGGATTCCTAAAATAAGTACCAGTTGAACACTGGGGTTGATGTAATTAACTTAACCCCCTCCCCTGAAATTACTGGTCTTGTGCCAAACTTTGAAACCATTATTATTATTATGGTTGGTTCATGGTTCATCAGATATTGAATTTATTTTCTGTATCTTTGTTACTCTTTTACTCTTTACTTGTTTTAGTCATTTTGACTGTGGCCATGCTGGAGCACTGCCTTTAGTCGAGCAACTCGACCCCGGGAATTATTCTTTGTAAGCCCAGTACTTATCCTATCGGTCTCTTTTGCCGAACCGCTAAGTGACGGGTGACATAAACACACCAGCATCGGTGGTGTGTTTAGGGGACAAACAGACATACAAACATACACGCACACACACACATATATATATATATATATATATATATATATATTATATATATATATATATATATATATATATATATATATACATATATACGACGGGCTTCTTTCAGTTTCCGTCTACCAAATCCACTCACAAGGCTTTGGTCGGCCCGAGGCTATAGTAGAAGACACTTGCCCAAGGTGCCACGCAGTGGGACTGAACCCAGAACCATGTGGTTGGTAAGCAAGCTATCTACCACACAGCCACTCCTGCGCCTATTGTTATTCATTTTAATTCTTTTTTTTTTTTTACATCTAGCATCTAATTGAAGGAGGCTGTACCTTCTGCTGATTTTTATTTTCTGTACAGCAGAGAGAGAGAAAGAGAGAGAGAGAGAGAGAGAGAGAGAGAGGAATTTGTTGTCACTATTTTGAGTAGGCTTTCCAAAACCTTTTGAATTCCAACCCCTGTTTTTAAAAGAAATTTGTCAGAACCCCTTCCCTATTTGGTAAAAGAAATTTCAGACCTTCTTTGCCCGAGGGATCTTGAACAATTCCATTGAAATCAACCCCTGGGGACTTTCACTATGAAAGACCAAACACATAACAATTCCTCTACTTTAGAAACCCTGCTTAAGAGATTTTTCTTTGGAGGAAATACCACCTCTGAGAAAATTCTTTTTTCTTTGAAGAAAAGTCTTAAACTAACTATCATTTTCTTTGTATTAGGGAAACTAAATTGTATGGCTTTTCATTCACAAAGTGGCAACTTGGAATAAAATAATATTATTCATATTTATTTAACAAAAATAAATATGTAGTTTATTTTTTTTAAAAACAATAAATTGTTAGCTTTTTCAGTTAAGAATCAGCAGCTATTGAGTTTTAAAAATGCCAAATTCAAAATTTAAAAAAATATATGAAAAAGTTGAGTTGAAAAAATATATGTAAAAATTGAGTTTTAAAAAATAATATGAAAAATATACTCTTTTTACTCTTTTACTGGTTTCAGTCATTTGACTGTGGCCATGCTGGAGCACTGCCTTTAGTCGAGCAAATCAACCCCAGGACTTATTTTTTGTAAGCCTAGTACTTATTCTATCGGTCTCTTTTGCTCAACCGCTAAGTTACGGGGACGTAAACACACCAGCATCGGTTCAGTTTCCGTCTACCAAATCCAATCACAAGGCTTTGGTTGGCCCGAGGCTATAGTAGAAGGCACTTGCCCAAGGTGCTACACAGTGGGACTGAACCCGGAACCATGTGGTTGGTGAGCAAGCTA
>NC_043015.1:31568273-31580773 GCF_006345805.1 Octopus sinensis
AAAATGTAAGAAAATGTAGAAATTTGAGAAGTGCTAATTAATTTCCGATGCAAGTGTATATATATATATATATATATATACATATATATATATATATATATATATATATATATTATATATATATATATATAATATATATATAACATTATTGGTGAATTGAAGAAATGGAGCTGAACGCAGATTGAACAGAAATCGTTTTATTTCATTCTACACGTGTTTACTGCTGTGATTTTTGCTACTAAGGTATCGGTTAAACTTTTGATTAATCTACTACAAGATTATTCATCTTTCTATTTCACATAATTATATATATATATATATATATATATATATATATATATATATATATATATATATATATATATAACATATATATATATGTGTGTGTGTGTGTATTGGATCATCCCAAAATAATATGGGTTTTTTATACTTCTTTTCTTTTTTTATTTTTAAAATTAAGATAAAGTTATTTTTTAATCTACAATGCTCTTCCATCTATCTGGTAGATTTGCAAGGACCATTTTCTAAAATTCAATTGTCCGTCATGAAAAATACTCCTCCAGTATTGTTCTGATCTCATCGACAGAATTCATATTTTTGCCGTCTAGATGATTTTGAAGACTGTGGAATAAACAATAATATAATCAGATGGGACAATATCCAGCAAATATGGTGGGTGGGGCATCGTTTCCCATTCACACTGCTCCAGCCTTTGGAATATCATCTTCACTCTATGTGGCTGAGCATTATCCTGATGGAAGAACACCTTTTGTCTTGAAATCAAAGATGGTCATTTTTTTCTAGTGCTCTTAAGCCGCTCAAGCTACTCACAGTAAATCTCCTTTGTTATCATTTGGTTTGGGTTTAAAAGTTCAAGGTGGACTAAACCTTTTATATTCCACCAATATAGTTTGTTGTCGGGTGATTATGTAAAGTATGTATGTTTCGAACCTTGTTTTATTGCCTGACCTTAACATCCCTATTTCCCCTGCTTCCTGCTGCTGTTTAAGTTCTATGTTAAGTTCACAGTTTTAGTGCAATATAGTGAAATGTTACATAAGACTACGAGCTTGAAAAAGAAATGTAAGAACACTCTAATAAACTCTTATTTTCTGCATGGATTGCTTCTCCACAGTAACCTGCCACCAGCAAGCTGTGAATATATATGTAATGTGTGTGAGTGCACATAAGGGCACACGTGTGTACTTGTACATCTGAATGTACAGGATATTTTTAAATGAACTTTACCATATGGATCTACTAATTAATCATTGTCGATGTTGCTGTTAACGTGTCTGAGATGAATGCTACGTGACAAAACCATTCTGTAAGCTATCTTTTCATGTCCTCCTTGCATTACTTATATTTTGATACATGTCAAATATGAGCTGCAAGTATGTGTAAAGGTGAATCCAGCTCTTAGCTGACTTTTTTGGCAAGGAAATTGTGGGTGGTATGCTTAGCACTAGTGTATTCAGCAATCTAGACCAGCCCTACAATGTGCATCTCTTTGTCTTATCCTTCAATAAAAACTGCCCTTTTTTCTCAAATTTTTTTTCCATTTTACAGCATCCTCCATCTACCTACTTCTTTACTACCCACAAGGGGCTAAACACAGAGGGGACAAACAAGGACAAACACACGGATTAAGTCGATTATATCGACCCCAGTGCATAACTGGTATTTAAGTTATCGACCCCAAAAGGATGAAAGGCAAAGTCGACCTTGGCGCAATTTGAACTCAGAACGTAACGGCAGACAAAATACGGCTAAGCATTTTGCCCGGCATGCTAACGTTTCTGCCAGCTTGCCGCCTGCATCCTCCGGCTACCCTCTCCATTATACCAGCTGGAAAATTCAGTTGAAAAATCATAATTCACATGTGAACAAGAAATCTATAGTTTTATGTTCCTGCTTATCACTAAGTAAATCTGTTACTGGGAAAAAATTTGAAATATTTCTTGACAAATCGTGACTGGACATAATATCATTAAAGACCTCTTACCAATGTCATCTATCCCTCTTTGTTCCGGGTTTCATTTTATTGGGTCTCTTTCTTCACAATTTTTCCTGCATCCTGCTTGTAATAAAAAATTCTATTGGAGTTATTTGCAAGACATCTCATCCTAAATCTAGCTCTGCAGGCAAATCACTGAGCCAAGTATGTAGCACCAACTCTTGTAGCTAATCTTCCTCTGCCTCTTGGCTACAACAAAAGAAGTTCTGTGGTTAATTCATTTGAAATTTTTGAAAACAGGTATTTTCTTCACTGGTTAAGCTCTCATCCCTTTCTTTATGTACCATTTGAAGAGAAAGATGAAGGTAGAGAGGGAATGCTGCCTTCTAGTATACTTAACAAAAGTGGCAAGACTTGAGGGGCTGAATGGACCTACCTGAGTATACTTAGTATATTTAGTATAAAAGGATAAAGACCCCCTTCAGTCATGAATGTCCGTGGGATTGGGCCAAGAAAGTTCCACTCCAAAGCACAAGTCTGGGCAAGGTTGTTTACAAAAGACCAGCAATTGCCCAAGCTTACAAGCTTCCCCTATCCTTGCCACCTATGTTATCCAAGGGAAAGGCAAAGGGGCTGATACAACTTGGCACCAGTGACGTTGCAACTCATTTCTACAGTTGAATGAACTGGAGCAACGTGAAATAAAGTGTCTTGCTCAACACGCAGCCACATGTGGGAATCAAACTCACTACTTCATGATTATATTCTGAATATGGAAAAGGAAATATTTGAAGTTTTAGACATGAGAGAGTAATTAAGGCCTTTGTATAGGGTTGTCCTGAATTACTACAGGTAGCTTTTTCTCTCTACTGGGAAACTTTCCTTGTTGAAGTTTTTTTTAGCTATTGCCAGCCTCCTCTGGCCCCTGTGCCGGTGGCATGTAAAAAGCAGCCAACTGATGCTGGTGTGTTTACGTCCCCGTAACTTAGCAGTTCGTCAAAAGAAACTGATAGAATAAGTACTAGGCTTACAAAGAATAAGTCCTGGGGTCGATTTGCTTGACTAAAGGTGGTGCTCCAGCATGGCCACAGTCAAATGACTGAAACAAGTAAAAGAGTAACTGAAAGAAATGCTACTAAGCGCTAATGATTCTGTCAGCTCACTGCCTTTTTTTCACTGAGTATATCAATTCGTTTTTGAAGCTGGGTCTACAAATAAGAGAGTTCTTTGGAAATTTGGTAAAGAAAGTTCTTCAGAAATTTAGGCCCTTTTATAATCAATTAAAGCCAGAGTTTCACAACTGAATTCCTTCTAAAACTACTTAACCATCAAACCATGAAGATTTAGTTCTTGATGCTAATACCAGAAAGCAAAGTGAATTGATTCCAACCAGAAACTGAAACCCAACACTGTAGCCATTTTCATGTTAAGCTTATTTTTTTGTTCTATATTACACCTCTTCCAAAGTTTAACATTGATTTATTTTGGCTATACACAAGACAATTGTGTGAAACACGTTTGCTGTCCGCATCAGAAAATATTAAAAACAAATTTGGGGGAAGAACCGTTCGTATTGTACGAGAATATAAAATCTTTAGCAGAAAAAGAAATATCCAGTTTATAACTGGGGGTTATCAGGGCCAGGCCTCAGAGTAACTTCGTTGTCGTTCGACAAGCTAAAAGTTGCAACCAAATCGCTTTCAAATTACACCCTAGCATCTTGAAAATTGAAGGACATATCGTAAAATGCCGCCATAGATTTTCGATGTCAGAATGAAGGACGAGATGATTATGGCTGGAATTTCTTTGACCATGGAACTATTAAATAACAACAAATAATATCAACTGGAAGTTATTTTTATTGACTCAAGGTCCGGCTCTGGTGGAATTTGAACTCGAAAGATTGAGTGACGAAACACATCAATATGTCACTTAAATACGTTGAAGATATTTTTGCAGTTGTTCCCCCGCCCTTTATTTATTCATATTTATTCCTGTTAATATATTTAGCATAGCTTTTCTTCATAAATGATAAAATCGATATAAATTTTGTTTATTTTCTTTCAGACATTGCCCGATTTCTATAATTCATGAAATATCACGCCTGTTTTGCGATAGTTTAGAAAACATGGGTACACCCTTGTATTTAGGTGTGTCTAGAGGATATGAAACAACGAATAAAATATTGGAATGACAACTAGGAATGCTTAAAAGAAATATGCAAGTCCGTAATACATTTACGGGAAAAACAATTATAAGCAAATATTTTTTGATAATTTACGCAGTTTTTTGTTGAAATAAACAAATATTTTGATATAAGTAAACGAAATAGATGTGACAAATGTTTTTCCCCAACTTCTAGTACATAATATCATACGACACATGATTGGTTTCCACGATGTCTCTAAACGGTGGTTTTCCTTGAAATTTGGGTGTTCTGGTTTCATACATACATACACACACACACGTACATACATATATACATACATACATACATACATACATACATACATACACGTACATACATACATACATACATACATGCATGCATACATACATACATACATGCATACATACATACATACATACATACATACATATATGCAAACACATACATACATACATACACACACACACACACACACACCACACACACACACACAACACACACACACAGAGTGCAGGCGTGGCTGGGTGGTAGGAAGTTTTCTTCCCAACAAAATGATTCTAGTTTCAGTTTCACTGCGTGGCAACTTGAGCGGGCAAGAGTCTTTAGCCTTATGAGTGGATTTGGTAGACAGAAACTGAAAGAAGCCCATTGCATAAAATAACACCCTTCCACCTATGAGTTAATAAAGGAGTCTATGTGGTTGTTCAAAAAGCTGAAAATAACAACCAAATTTCCATCCAAATCACACCCTAATATCTTAGAAAATGATAAGTTGAATAATGTGGGTTCCTGGGCTCCCTGTACATAGGAAAAATGATAGGATAGCCACTAGTGGAATAGGTTTGATTTTCAGGCCTTTCAGTCAGAACCAACCAGAGATTTAGCAATAACCAAAAAAGAAAAAAAGGAGAAGGATGTTTTGGATAATGTCCTGGAAACTCAAAAAAAAAAATGACAGAATGGTCAGAGTTAGAATTCTTTTGCTCATAGGCTTACTAAATCAGGACTTACCCGGTACTAAACAACAAAAATAGCAAAGGCCTCTACAAATTGTCAACAACTACAGTTTGTTTTTGTAAACATATTCGGCAACAAAAATAGCCACATAGTATGTCTTAGAAATCTAAATGTGTCTTATCATACTAATACTATCATCAATTGGTCTCCCTTAACTACAATAACACACAAACAGGATACACTAAGATGTTGCAGCTGTTGTTGGTGGAGGTCATCGTAGGGTTGGTGGGCCGACAAAAAAAATCTGTCTCCCAAGTTTGTTTTATAGTATGAAAATATGCGTGTGTGTCCTGAAAAATTCAAAGGCTAACTCAGATCCTCTCACGGAATGTAACCAAATGAGGTTTATTCTTCACCATAGTCCTCCTTGTGGACCAGGCACCTCTTCTGTTGGTGTTGCAGTGCTCAGATCCCATCGATGAAGAAGCTTTCTGATCCAGCTGGTAAACAAAGTCATCAACAGCAGATATGATGTCATCACCACTGTAATACTGGTTCCCTGCCAAATGCTTTTCCCTGTGGGAGAACAGATGATAGCCAAGTGGGGCCAAACCAGGAGAATAGGGAGGGTGGTCAACCAGTTCAAAGTGACAGTCATATGTGCATATATATTGGTGTGCAATATGTGTATGCATATGCGTGAGCCTTTATAGATATATGAATATACATAATTATATGTATACAAATATATGTCCATGTGTGTGTACATATCTTCTAGCTTTTATCTTTAACTTAGATCAGTCATTGGACAGCAGCTATTGTGGGGCACTGTCTTGAAGGGTTTAGTCTGACCCCAGGACTAATTTTTCTTTTAAGCCTGGTAGTTATTCTAATGGTCACTTTTTACTGAACTTTTAAGTTACGTGGGCATAGACAAACGAACGCCAGTTGCCAAACATTAGTGGGACTACAAACATACCACAAAGACACACACAGGTTATATATATATGTATATATATATATATATATATAACAATTGCAGTGTGGAAGGTGTTTGTAAGCCATTTAAGAAACACACAAAAGCTGTTTGATTCATTTCAACATTTAAATTTATTTTGTCAAAATATTTTTGTCAGTGAACAGGTCATGGTCTTATAGCGACGAAAATATTTTGACAAATTAAACTTAAATGTTGAAGTGAATCGAACAGCTTTTGTGTGTTTCTTAAATGGTTTACAAACACCTTCCATGCTGCAATTGTTTTCGTTCCAGCACATGATCTCAGATCAAATCACTTGCTATGCAAGTACATCTCCCTATATATATATATATATATATATAATTGAAAACATTGGAGTCAATAAGAAGGGGTATGGTTGGACATTAGTTTTTTAATCACTACAATTGTTTCCACACAACATGTTTCTCCAGGTGTGCAGGTACTTGGCAATGCAACTGTTTCCCTGCATTATGTGAGATCTAGTTGTGTTTCCTCGGCCAACATGTAAATATTGTCTCCGTAAGTTTAAAATTATTGGCTTCAAGAACATCCTCTCTTTCTGTCATGGCCTGAATTTAGTAGTAATCACTGATTTTATCAGGCTGTGTTGCTGCTGAAGGGCCATTGGCAAATTGCTTTGAATGTGAAGATGCATTATAGCAAGACATCTGTTTCTGCCTCTCTCTGTCTCTTTCTCACCCTCTAACCGTTCCTTATTTTATAAGAGTTCTCCTCCTCTAATGCCCCTGCTCCTCTATTAATTCCTTGTCTTGCGAGTTACTTGGTGACCCAGCCAGTGTGGTGCCATGTAAAAAGCATCCAGTCCACACTGTAAAGTGGTTGGCATTTGGAAGGGCATCCAGCTATAAAAATCATACCAAAACAAACCTCACCTGTGCTAGTGCCACATAAAAAGCACTGAGTCCACTCTGCAGAGTGGTTGGTGTTAGGAAGGGTATCCAGCCGCAAAAACTCTGCCATAACAGACACAGTAGCATTGGGTAGTTTTCCTACCCAGTCAGCTACTGTCAAACTGTCCTACCCATGCATGCATGAAATATGGACTTTAAACAATGACGATGATGATGATGATGATGATGAAATATATAGATATTTATGTTAATAGGTTCAACTTACAAAGAGTACAAATGACAGAGAAAACTAAAAAGGTAGAAGAAAGGTGTTTTAAGCCCAACAGCTGTTTCTAGGGGCTCAGAGATCCATAATAATGTTGGTTGATGTAGTTCATCACAATATGCAGCCATTTCGATGTAATTAACATTAGGTAAGATGAACCTCTGTCATCAGGGTAGAGAAGATTTTACAGTTCACATCTTAAGGCAGATAAGTTCCAAGATGGACTACACACACACACACATAAACATACACACACACACACACATGCACCCACACAGAATGAAGAAGAGAGGCAATTATGTGGATAAACAAATTAGACACATTAAATGTATTAAGTATAATAAATATAACAGTCTAGGTATAAAATACAAAATATGTTTTGCATACATACATATATATATATATACATATTTTATTTTTCATACTTGAACTATTACATCTGATATATTTAATGTGTCTAATTTGTTTATCTTCATAATTGCCTCTATACCGGCTCAAATTGATCCCTCTTATAGCCTTTCTTTACCTTGTGGAATTAATCCCCTGTAAAAACACTGGCGGCTAAGTTTGATTCTTTTGAGCACTGCTATGTGTCCGCGATACTGAGAATCTCTGGATCTCATTTGTGGACTATATATATATATTATATTAAATTAGAGATAAAACCACTATTAGGCAAATCAAACAATGAAAAACTTAAGCCAATACATAAAATTAATTAATTTATATTATTTTAAATATATATCAAAAGTATTAAAAGTTTAATAAAAGATAATAGTGGTTTTATCTCTAATTTAATATGATATAATATAATATATTTATACTATAAAATTGGATTTAATCCTAAATCTGATTTTTCCCTGTAAGTTTGGATTTACTCCCTAATATTTTATTATATGTATATATATATATATATATATATATATATATATATATATATAATATATATATATATATACACATACATACATATATACATATATATATATATATATACACACACATACACATACCTAAGTAAGTACATGTATGTGAATGCTTTCAGTTTCTTGTTTCAGGAAGTCACTTGACATCAGTTTCGCTTACCAGGTGGTTTTTAGTTGACCTTTACATTTAGCTGTTCATGTCTGAAAACCTGTCTGAGATTATCTAAGCTTACACACACACACACACACACACACACACACACATGCATACATACATAGATATATACATAAATATGTATATATATATTTATGTGTGTGTATGTATATATATATATACACACACACATATACTTATACACACACACATTTATATGTTTATGTATACAAGCATGTATTTGTATATAAATGTTTGTATTTTCTTTTTGCTTTTCTTTTTCCTGTGCTGTTGACTAATTTTAAGTGGGGAAGGGTGGGGGAACCCAATAATTTGCTGTAAAGAATGTCTGGCATATCTCACCCAGCTCCTAAAATTCTATGGAATTCTGTGGAAACCTTATACTTAAATATGTAAAAAGAAAGGTGACAGTTGATTACAAAATTGCTCTTTCATCTCTCTAGCAGTAAAAGTGTCCAATCTAACAAACCAATCAAACCTTCCTACTGTTTTAATCCTTTAGCATTCATATTACTGTAAATCTTCGAGTATAGTCTGCCCTTGAGTATAATACACAGGGGATTTTTAGGGGGCTGTACCTCTGAAAATACCTAAACCTTGTGCATTATACGCACCCCTTCTCTAACTTGAGTCGTGCGTAATTAAGCCAGCAGCACCTAGTTGAACAAACACTTCCATGCATGTGTAATAGAATAATGGTGATGTTCTTAACTGTTATATGGGAATGTAAATATGTTTTCAAATTGTTTTTGTTACATGTTATTCTGTGTTCTGAATACTTTTATTTTAAAAAATGTTGCTTACTGCAAATTATGGATGATTCTTTTATGACTTCATTGCTTTCAGGCTTAGCTTAAGATATTTTCGCGCCCGACATCACAAAATGCGTCTGAATAAACATTGCCAGACAGCAAATAGAGACTCGGACATAACTTAGAAGATATTTTTCATTTTTAACCTCGTATATAGTACGCACTAGGGATTTTGACCTTTAAATTTTGGGGAAAAAATGCGGATTATACTCAAGGATTTATGGAACTCGTTATATGTAATGCTGATTTTTTCCATAGTGATTTTAATTAATCTTGCATTATCTTGTAGCTTTGAAATTTTGATGATGTGATTGTATATTTTTAGAATCTGGCTCTCTGTCAATTACCATGACAAGGGTTCCAGATGATCCAGTCAATGAAACAGCCTGCTTGGGAAATTAACATGCAAGTGGCTGAGCACTCCACAGACATGTGAACCTGTAATTCTCAGGGAGATTCAGTGTGACACAGAATGTGACAAGGCTGGCCATTTCAAAATACAAGTATAATTCATTTTTGCCAGCTGAATGGTCTGGAGCAGGGAGAAATAATAAAGTGTATTGCAGAAGGAGACACTGTACCATTGGGAATTGAAACCACGATCTTAGGATTATGAGCCAAATACACTAACTACTAAACCACACTCCTTTCAGAATGACAATGAAGGATTGCTGTAAGATACTGCATCTGGCTGGTTTGAACAGTAAACAGGTAGAATATTCGGGCCAGATATGGTCACTTTAAATGCTAAAGAGTTAAGAAAGATCACTTTGATTACTAAAATTATTTAATACAAAAGAATCTACTGGTAACTCTTTTATTAAGTACTGAGTACAAAAAAAGTGCAATTTTGACTAAGAAAAACAGTGAATTATTTTAACCCTTTAGCATTTAAACCTACCATATCCGGCCCAAATATTCTACCACTTTTATGTTCAAACCAGCCAGATCCAGTCTCTCACACACATCCTACAATGTCATTCTTAAAATAGACATTCACATTATCAAAATCTCCGAGCTATGAGATAATGCATGCTTAATTCAAAGCAATATGAATATATAAGCAATACATTTGGTAGAGTAATTTGAATGCTAAATGGTTAATGAGAATCTTGTACCTGGTGACTACAGAATCATACCACAAGTAAATTAGTGAAAATATCTGGAAAATTAAATTATATATATTATATTACTGAGTGCATAATTTCAAACCGTGAGAAGAGAAGGCCTCATGGTGGCCTATTATAATGGGAGTGTTGTAACTGAAAGGGTGTTCGATTAATTATAATCTAGGTGGGACGTGTTAATTGTGAATTAATAGAAAGAATGAGGATCTATAAAATAAACGATAAACGGATATGATGATACTGTAAGTATACTAATTTATATAAGTGAACTTATATGATGTCTAAATTAGATGTTAGTGAGAATCAGGGGTAATTGTGTTACTGCAATTAGTGTAGTGGTAAAACTTGAATAATTTTAAAAATTGATGGACACATGTACTTTCCAGCTATTCTAGTGGACTTTTCAGTTGTCTACGGTGGACTATATTGTGATGATGCATTCCTGGTTACCACTAATCTCTCCAAACCAGCTCTTGATAAAATCAGAAAGACCCTGCATAAGTTCTTTGCCAATTTTGGCCTAACTATCACATTTGAGAATATCAGTGAAATAGCCAGTCCCTTGCTGTAACATTAGATTTAAATTCTTCCTTATATTCCTTGTTCAATAAGCTTAATGAATATCTAAACTATATCAATGTCTATTCCAATCCCCATAGAGCTGTTTTTAATAGTGTAATTAAGGGTATCTCTATTAGAATTTCCGATCTGTTCACAATGGAGGAAATATTCAATAATCATGCCACCTATTATAATCAAGCACTTACTGCAAGTGGTCTCTTGCAAAAAATAAAATTTTTGTCTAATACTAAGCTAGCTCAGTTACACCGAAATCCTCCACACCCCAAACAACAATTATGATACTTCCTACAGTAGAGAGCAACACTTCACAAATTACCCCAAATCTTAACAAGCAACATATCCAACTGCCTCTCCCACACCCCCAAACTACACATACAAAATGTATTCCTGTGAATAGAATTCCATCCCTAACACCCACAAGGAAATTAAACTCTGCACTCCACCAGATTGCCTAATAAAGGTGTTTTATTTTAAATCAAAGTAACCTCCCACCCCACATGCTTCTTAAATGTTAAGAGCTTGCCTGAGCAATTCTGTGCCATTATCAATTCTCACTAATATACAAGAGCTCACTTAATTAAAATAGTATATCTGGTACCATCATATCCTTTTATCCTTTATTTTATAGATCCTCATCCTTTCCACTAATTCTTATTTAACATGTCCCACCTAGATTATAACTAATTGAATATCCTTTCAGTTACAACTCTCTGTCTGTATGTCTCTCTCTCTGTCTGTCTGTCTCTCTCTCTGTCTGTCTCTCTCTCTCTAGGGTGCAGTGAATGTATTGTTGTCTAAGTTATGTAAAAATGAAAATAACACTGATTTCTCATTTTAACAGATATATTTACGAAATTATATAAAAATATCTTGAAATACTAAAGAGTAAATTTATTCAATAAAATCGCCATTGGCTTCAACCTTGGCTTCCAGACGACTTTGGAATCTTCTGCAACTCTTCTGGATGGTCTCCTTGTTTAAGCAGGTCAATGCTGCCATAATCCTTGCCTTCAGTTCATCTTTGGTGTTACAAGGAATTTTGTTGGTCTCTTGCTCAACTGCGCCCCACACATAATAATCAAGGGGGTTGCAGTCTGAGGAGTTAGGTGGCCAGGTATTAGGGGTGATATGGTTGCAGAAATTGTCTGAGAGCCATGACTGAGCTCTCCTACTTGTGTGGCATGGTGCAAAGTCCTGTTGCCAGACACAGGGTCTTCCAGTAGCCACTCTCTTGGCCCAGGGCAACACTACCTCCTCCAGGCACTTGATGTAGGCCACCGTGTTGAGTTTGAGGCCATGTGGGAAGATGGAGGCATAATGTCATCATCACTAGTAATCACTCCAAACACCATGATGTTGACTGGATGCTTGATTTTTATCACTTTTGGTAAATGTCTTCAGATTGCACTGTCCTCAGACTGACACCCAAACACTCTGAAATGTTCGTGTTGGAGCTTCCAGAGCAAATGCCAAGCAGTACTTCATGTTGTTTCCAAATTTCTGGCAGATTGAATTGCATCATGGTGCTGTTTTTCTCACAGATGGTGCCCAACTAACCCTACTATACTGTGTAGTCGACAAAATCAAAAACAAACAATCCGCATGAGTGAAAAAAATGACAACAATTCACCCATCGCACCCTGTATGTATGTATATA
>NC_043015.1:31583273-31615773 GCF_006345805.1 Octopus sinensis
GAATGTATGTATGTATGTGTGTAGTATGTATGTATGTATGTATGTATGTATGTATGTCTGTATGTATGTATGTATGTATGTATATAAGTACCTAGATGAATTAGCAAAAGCATGGTACATTTTACCAAGCCATACTTGCTTGAATGAGATGGGTGGGTGTGCGGTAATTATTTGTACTCTTAGGTGAACTTTGTCTTCCTATTGTTACCAATAGTTTGATCTTATAAATGTGCTTTTATTTTACTAGAAATGGCCAAATGATTTGGAAGTTTGCTCTGATATCACACTGCTTTGTTTTCAAACTTTTTGCCTGGCATTTTGGGCAAGTATTATTTTCTTCTATCCCTGCTTCCAGTTGATCCAAACCTTTTGAATGAAACTGAGTAGGGAGAAGCTGTGCAGGTGTCTGATGGATGGAGTCTATCTATAATTTAAGGGTACAGTCTTGTAATGCATATTGTATCACACTGGTTCTCTTTGACAATTACATTAATGGTACATGTATCTATGGAAGGCAATGAGCTGGCAGAAACGCGAGCATGCCGGGCGAAATGCTTAGCGGTATTTCGTCTGCCACTAAGTTCTGAGTTCAAATTCCGCCGAGGTCTACTTTGCCTTTCATTCTTTCGGGGTCGATTAAATAAGTACCAGTTACGCACTGGGGTCGATATAATCGACTTAATCCATTTGTCTGTCCTTGTTTGTCCCCTCTGTGTTTAACCCCTTGTGGGTAGTAAAGAAATAAGTACATGTATCTATGGAATACTCAGCCAGTTCACACACTAATTCAACAACCTGCTAATTTAGTTGGTCGAATAATTAAATGCTAATTATCAAATCTGACAGTGATCCATTAATTACAAAACAGCTGTGGCAAAATAGTTAATGATGTAGCATTTCTTTTCTTCATTATTTTCTTTTAATTGCGGGCAGGCTACCGGTATGATGTTAATTAAAGACAACATTGCCTCTGCTAATAACAGGAAATGAATGTAGAACATATAAGCCCTATAGCTAATATATACTGCTCTGCTATTTTGAGCTATTGTCACAATTAATATAAATAATGATTATTTGGCTTTTTTCTTTTATGCTGGGGCACCACTTTAACCCTTTAGTATTTAAACCGGCTATATCCGGCCAAAATATTTAATCTGTTTTATGTTCAAACTGACCAGATCCAGGCCCTCACACCTACCCCACAATGTTATTCTACATTAAGTAATTACACCATCAAGATCTTGAAGATATGAGATAATGCATGATTAATTCAAATCAATGGGAATCAATAAGCATTATGTTTGATAGAATAATCTGAACACTAAAGGGTTAAAGGGCTTTTTGTCAAACAAATCTACCACAGGACTAACTTTTTTAAGCGTGATCCCTATTCTATCAGTCTCTTTTGCTGAACTGTTAAGTTACAGGGATGTAAACACACCAACATCGGTAGTCAAGTGGTGATGAGGGGGCAAACGCAGACACAAGGATACACGTACATAGATATCATCATCATCATCGTCGTTTAACGTCCGCTTTCCATGCTAGCATGGGTTGGACGGTTCAACTGGGGTCTGGGAAGCCCGAAGGCTGTACCAGGCCAGTCTGATCTGGCAGTGTTTCTACAGCTGGATGCCGTTCCTAACGCCAACCACTCCAAGAGTGTAGTGGGTGATTTTATGTGCCACCGACACAGGTGCCAGACGAGGCTGGCAAACGGCCATATATATATATATGATGGACTTGTTTCAGTTTCCGTGTACCAAATCCATTCACAAGACTTTGGCCAGTCTGAAGCTATAACAGAAGACAATTGCTCAAGGTACCACGCAGTGGGACTGAACCTGGAACCATGTAGTTGGAAGCAAGCTTCTTACCACCCACCCATGCCTATTTACTCATTTAACCCTTTAGCATTTTAACCATTTACATCCATCTCAAACATGCTACCTGTTTTATGGTCTAACAGGCAGATCCAGCCCATCACACCTGCCCTTGAATGCCATTCTAAAAATATACGACTACATCATCAAGATTTTGAAGCTACAAAACAATGCACAATTAATTAAAAACAATATGAATGAAAAAAACATTACATTTGACAGAATAATCTGAATGCTAATGGGTTAAGTTTAAATGCAACCAAAGACAACTTTATGTCCAGCCATTTATTATTATTTTTTAATTTTTTTTTTTTTTGAAGGACTCAATCAGAGAATGAAAGGTAGCACCCTTGACACATTTTTCAGGCCTTCCAAGACTGGTGAGATAATCTGAAAAAGTTATCCTGAGACCAAAGGCCTAGCTCCAATGTTTGTGTAAAGGGCCCTGGATAGTAGTGTTAAATCAGACCCAGGATTACTCCTGCCCAGAAAATAAATATTAGGAATCCATTGAAATCCTCCAACTTTTGAAAAGTAAAAAAAAAAAATAAAGAAGGGTTTTCAAAGTCAATCATTTAGGGATCCTTACATCAGATAAATAGCTGAGTTCAAGGTTCACATGGACTCGTAGCATGCAAAAGAAAGCAGACAACCCCAACCTCTCTCTCTGTCTCTCTTAGAAATCACACTTTAATGCCCTTTTCTCTCTCTTTTTTAGCACCCATTGGATTCTGTAGTTTGAGATAAATAATGCATGAAACGTTTATAGCAACATTTTTCAGCAAAAGTAGCAACAGGTGAAAAACATATCAGAGTTCTACAGAATATTTTGGCATTATTTTAGATTAAGATATCACTGAACTTTAAAGAAAGCAGAACTAGAATAATATCAATACAAATACAAAATTGAGGTGAAAATTTATATTCAGATATCAAAATTTCATGCATTACTTGGGTCTGAGAAAAGGATTAAGGATGCTGCCCTTCCTTCTCTGAATAAGTCCTTAAAAAAATGACTGAAAGCTGAAAGATAAGGCAAGCTTTGGAACTGAATTTAGATTAAAGAATTAAAACCCTAATAATGATAATTTTAACCCTTTCATTACCAACCCGGCTGAAACTGCATCTGGCTCTGTAGTACACATGTCTTGTTTTCTTAAGTTTTGAATTAAAATTTTCCACCAAACCTTAGTCACAATTTATATTCCTAACACTAACTTAATGATAACTAAGTTATTTTACTAAATTCTTTGTTGTATTTAAAGTAATTGAAAGAAATACGGAGCATCTCAAAATAAAAATGGTAATGAAAGGGTTAAGAGGGTAAAATATTAGCCACCAAGCTAATACATTCTGAGTTCATATCCTGTCATCAGCAGAAGAAATGATGTTTTTAATTAATATTATACCAATTACCTTCTTGCAATTAAAACAACATGAGTAAAAGAAACATCTTGTCATTAATTATGAAACTATTACTGTCTCAGTGTCTGGAAGTAGATGTACTGAAACTAATGGAACTCCATGATGATTCAGTTGTTTGATCAACTGAATTACCAGCTCAGTGAATAAGCATGTGACATGGCTGAGTATTCCACAGATACATGTGCTGTTAATGTAATCAACAGGTAGAATTAGTGTGTATAACAAGACTGTACCTTTGAAATATAAATGCACCTCCATTCAGCAGGTGTCCACACAATTTCTACCTACCTAATCTCACTCAGAAGGATTAGGTTAACCTGAGGAATTGGTAAATAGTTTTGTAGACACTTATACAATTTGTTGTGCGATCACATAAATATATTTGTCAGGTATAAAAACAAGGGGATCAGTCCTAACAGTATTCCTTCTGTTATCATAAAGCAGTGCATTGCTAGCACCTGTCCTCACCATACTTTTTAATATGCATCAAGTGTATTTGGACTGGTAACAAGTTTATACTTTTTAACGCCTCTGTTGTCTGTCTGTCTCTCTTTTGGGATCTATTTCTTGACTGTGTATTCCAGGGGTCACCAAATTTTTTCCACAGTGGACCAGATAACCGAGAGAATGACAAGCAAAGGCCACACAACCATTTTGTTCAATACAATCAGTGAATACACTCACAAAAAAACTAAAGACAACCAACAAATTTATTTACCGAAAAATTATCAAAGAAGGTGATGTTAGCAATAAGTATGCACATATCCAAATTTCACAAACTAAGAAAAAAATGATTTGTGATATTTGTGAAACTGGTGTTTAGCTTTTAAAAATATCAATATTTGCTTTGGAATTGCTGCATCCAACCAAGAGAATTACTTTCAAATGTCCATCAGTCAACTGATAGAACTATATCTATGGAAATTTGATCCTTCTATGTTATACGTCTGTGGCCATTCATCCTTCAGAACTTCAGTAAAAGTAATGTTGTTCCACCTTTGTTTACTGCTATAGGTAACCAAGCATTCTCATGCAGATGAAATCAAGCGCTTTCATTCCTCCTTAACTTCCTGCACACAGGAACTATCCTCAAAAAATTAAAACACTTATCAAGTCAGGCTTGCAACTGCTTCCACGAACAGAGACCTTCAAAACATCCTCACCTCCCAAGTGGGAAATAGTATCTTGTCTCCTTCAACTGTACCAAAACACTATCACTACACATATGAAGGAAACGGTATTACACTACATACTCCTTATATATGAATGACATTAAGTCCTCAGAATTGCTACAAATACTAGGCCTTACCAGTACCAAATTTGGACATAAGCTAAACAAGTGCACAGTCTACAATGACTCAAGATAATTAAAAGCTCTGTTTTCAATTTTTCTGAGAGCTTCTGGTATAATTTTTTTACAAAGGGCCTTCGATTTGTTAGTTAGTTAGTTAATTATTGGCTCAAAAAGCAAAAAGCAAGGCCATGTAGGGGGACATGGAGTTATGTACAGGGTGGTGTTCATGTAAAGAGTTCAGGCCACTTGTGGTCAAGGGAGACTTTGAACCGAGCAGTTGTCGGCATCTTCACCATCTCGTCCGGGAGCTTATTCCACGGATCCGCAACCCGAACAGAGAAAGCCCCTCGCCTTCGATTTATAGCTTAAGGTTTCACTGCATCTAAATTACAGTCTGTAATGAACTAAAACTACATCCCAAACATCATTGTCATCATTTAACATCATTTTTTTTCATGTTGGTATGTTTTTAACAATTCAACAGATGCCAGAAAGTCAGAGGACTGCGCCAAGCTCCAATGCTTGCTTTGATATGGTTTCTATGGTTGGACGCCCTTCCTAATGCCAACCACTTAACAAAATCTACTGGGTGCTTTTGTTTTGCATCCACATAATTCTTTAATAAAGGAGAATAGAACCAAAAAATTTCATTATTTTGAAGGTAGGTGTGAGCTTAATGTTTGTCATTATGGGCATCACTGATCCAACTCATACTGAAGTACCACTCATCCTAAACCCTGTTGAAGTACCACTCACACATTTAGTGCTATTGTTCCACAGATACCCTAGACCTATACTGAAGTAGCACTCACATATCAGATGCCACTGTTACAAAAATATCCCAGACCATGTCCAGATGACAGCAACACACTACAATCACTGCTTCACAAACCCATTGCTTCTTGTTTCTTCATTTCTCTCAATTAGTAAGCTGCATATCACCACCTCAAGTAAATAAAGGAGACTCTGTATGGTCACACAATCTGCTAGAAATAGCAGCCAGAATTCTCTCAAACACTCCCTATTTTCTTAAAAAGAGGAAGGCACATTAGTCTTTAAAAAAATAAAAATCAGGATGATCAAGGGTACGATGCCTTTGATCTTGCAGGCCTGTTCGATAAAGGGCAACTTAGGGTTAAACAAACAATCCCAGGCACACTAGCGTAGTTGGGGTGGGGGTTCACTTTTATGGAGGGGGGGGGCACCACTTTTGGGTCTACTGTAGGCAATATGTATTTTGTGGGGGCCCGGGCTGGATAACTACAAGGCCTCTAGTGCTCAGGCATGTCCCACCCGATAAACCTAGCAATTAGTACTTTACTGTTCCTCTTTAACTCCAGCCCATAACTTTTTTCTCCCTACAAAAATCAATCGGCAGGCGTTAAAGCTGCACATCCACCGCACCGATGTGACCGTAAAGGGAGCATCTGTCAAAGAGGGGTTTCAACATAGGCACGGAGCATCAATTTACGGAGAGGATATTAGTCGATTTAACCAATCACAATACTTAGGCGGTAAAGTACTGGGTATCGATCAAATAACTCATGTATATCCGTATAGAAACCAGCCTGTGTCATTATGAACTTGTCGTTTACCCAACATGCAACGCAGTCGCGACGCGAACCCTCCAATAGGGATTGACGCGGCAAACTTAGGGAGGTTAACGTAAGGAGGAAATAACCAGTCGTCGTTGTTGTAAACAGTGTTATTACGTATAAGTATTATGTCGTGTCATGGTACTAAAATGTTTACTATGCGTCCGTCTCGAAAATTCTGCGATAATAAGACTAATTAATTGAAGAAGAGAAAAATTAGTCTCCCTCAAGAAAGCTCTGATTAGACGTGACCAATCGATCATCGACTGGGAGCGATTCAAAAAGAGGCTCTGTATTGTTATCGATGACTTACTGCTGGCGTCACTAACCAACGTTTATTGTTGACAGCTTTTTTTATCTCCAGCATTTTGTCGACCCTGGTTGTGATTTAAACGGAGAGAGAAAGAAAACACAAAACACAAAGAAATCACGTATACTATATACATTTATATATAATAATGAATGCCGTCCGATTATATTTAACAACATGCCGATATGTGATGCAAGCAGAAGAGTGTGTGGCCGATTTGTATCGCTTGCTGCCCTATCTTCGCCAGGCCCTGTCTTGTTGTGTCTGTGGTCAGTTGCTGCGGCGACCCTGTGGACCGGAGCCCAACGTCTGCCAGCATTTCGTCTGTACCGGCTGCGTTGGCGGCAAAATGAACTTGAAGCCCTCGTGTAGCTGGTGCAAGGACTCGTCGCTGTTCGTGGAAAACACGCAGATATGGATCTTGGTACACTGTTTCAAAAAGCTGTGTGAATACCTCAACAATTCCCGATTCGTCCGCGAACTTCAGCAACCGAGTGGAAGCGGCGAAGCGAATGGTTTGGTGCTGCTGGTTCAGGAAGCCATGGCCTTCGATGACAACTACGCCTCATCCATCGAAGAAAAGCTATCTTCCATCCCATCTCTCACTACGTTCAGTCTCAAAAGAAAAGAACATCATCCGTCTTGTGATTTTCTTAATGCCGACCTATGCCTTAAAACCCCGCCAACACCTTTTCACACATCTTCTCATCATTCGGTCAAACAGGAGCCAGGCTCTCCTACTGCTGCTACTACTACTACTGTTCAACATTGCCGCGTTGGCGCCGAAGAACTGGACAAAGTTGCCGAAAAGCTATCCAACGATTGCAAAGACGGCCAAACTATTAACGACAACAGTAGCAGTAGTGGCAATAAAAGAGAGGCAGTGTCTGTTAGGTGCCCGGTGGAGAGAAAGAAACGGTCGCTGTGGAACAGTCGCGGGGAACTGGCTTGCTTGTCTGTCAATTGCAACGATGAGGACGACGAAGGATCCAGCTCAGAAATCGACTTACAACCTTCCAGTTCTCCTTGTAAAAAGTTCTGCTCTGACGAGGATAACAACACTAACACTAACAACAACAGCAACAACAACAACAACAACCAGTCGTCTAGTAAGAAATCGAAAGTGGACAACAGTAGGCGCTCCAGTTGGAGTGGGATTATCGAAGCTGTTCACAAACACCGATTGATCTCAACCTCTGGTCATTCATAAATGACAAAAAGACAAAAAAGAAAAACAAAAAGAACAAAAACACGAAAAGAAAAAGAGATGAATTCTCTTATTTTTAGCCATCCCCTCCATTTGTCTTCTCTATTTTTCTATTTCTACTCTTTCACTCCTTTTTTTTATTAGGTTTGGTATTGACAGACTGAGGGTGTCGAGACAACAACAGCAATCACTACTATTATTATTATTATTATTATTATTATTACTGCTACTTGTATTTAATCACTTCCTGTGATGATTGCTCGTTGTTCCTCGACACTTTCACTTTCTTCTCTCTCTCTCGGTGCCTTCTTTTTCATTATATACTCTGGCCTTGCGGCTTTATTAACACTTGGCGAAGATTTTTGGGTGAAGTGTTACCTCACAAGCTGGCATTCATTAGCTTTATACACGAGTTATTTTGTATCTTCATCACCCGGCAGTGTTTGTGTGTTGTTGGGTGGTTTACGTAGCTGCTTGTTTATCTCTACACACACACAGAGACACACACAATCGAATGTTGTTGGAGCGACGGAAGCTGCGCGGAAAATAAAAACTCCCCAAAAAAACTCGTGCTGATAGGAAAAAAGTTGTATAAATATGACCCCGGGTGGGAAGGATGATGGTGTTTGTGGTGGTGATGAAGGTAAACGAGTTCTGTCTGTGGTGTCGGGGTAAATAAATAAAGATGGTCAAGAAAGTCTGAGGTAAAATAAATAGGTGAGACGATGTCTGCTAGGGTAACATTTAATATCGGTCATATAGGAACAAGCGAAAAGCAAAACTTTAAAATGTATGGTGGGGGAACGAAGCAGGGGATAATGGTAAAACAAAACTACCCGCATTTCATTCATTTCTCTTCCCTCTTTACATGTTTATGAGAAAGCCATGAACACTGCACGATCTCATTTCCTATACACTGTAATCCCGAGGCCTTGTGCTCATGTAAAGAAAATGTCTTTACTATTTAAAACTATATATACACATATATATATTGTTGTTTGAGCGGTTTAATTAACGTCTGTGTGTGTACTCTGATAGTCTATGCCCTTTTTTCTTCTTGTGATCAATAGTATACTGTTTGTGATGATCCCGTCCTTTTCTTTTTTAAATAATGAAAATAATTATATTTATTTGAATTTATAGGTACAGTATACTTAATTACGTGGATATTCCATATTAAAGCATAAATTCAAAACAAGAAAATATAATCACGATCGAAGAAAGAAACAAAACAACTGAACACCAAGTGCATCAATCGGTCGCACCCCCAGAAGGGTCAAAGGAACTTACAGAAGCAAGTCAACACGCTCGCGGCGTTACCCCCCAGGCCATCGCCAGGCTAAGGCATTGAAACAGCCAAGTACCCTCACGGGCATCACCTGACACCTTGATAAGGCGAGTCACCAATGATGACAAAAACTTCGTTGTCAGCGACGCAACTGCTCCTCCAGGCTTCATAATTCTTAATTAAAAATTCATTAAATCGGTGCCAACAACGGATGAATATGGTGAGAAATCTGGGACGAAGAATCTAATAATTTATGTTTATTAATTATTGTTATTTATTTTCTGTTCTATTAATGTCTCTCTCACACACACACACACTAAAAAAAGTCTCACCCTCCTGCAAACGGAAACAAGATTTCATGCGTTAATATCTGGTTTTAATTAGAGAGAATTAGTGTAAATATTCTTCTGTATGTACTCTCACTCTATATGTATACATGCGTGTGTATAAATATATACATTTTATATAAATAAATATGTATGTATGATAGATATATATATATGAGATATATATATCTATATGACATGCATGTATAGGCATATGTATACACACGTATATATACATATATATAAATGTATATTATATGTATGTATGTGTATAGGAGTGGCTGTGTGGTAAGTAGCTTGCTTACCAACCACATGGTTCCGGGTTCAGACCCACTGCGTGGCACCTTGGGCAAGTGTCTTCTACTATAGCCTCGGGCCGACCAAAGCCTTGTGAGTGGATTTGGTAGACGGAAACTGAAAGAAGCCTGTCGTATATATGTATGTGTACATGTATGTTTGTGTGTCTATTTGTCCCCCTAGCATTGCTTGACAACCGATGGTGGTGTGTTTATGTCCCCGTCACTTAGTGGCTCGGCAAAAGAGACCGATAGAATAAGTACTGGGCTTACAAAGAATAAGTCCTGGGGTCGAGTTGCTCGACTATAAGGCAGTGCTCCAGCATGGCCACAGTCAGATGACTGAAACAAGTAAAAGAGTATATATATACATATATGTATATTATATATATGCACATACATACATGACTGACTAAATGTTCATGTTAATTAACTAAATGTATTTAAACTGGCAGATAAGAGATTAAGATAAGGAAGGGCTATCAGTTTTAGCTGCTTTATGAAAATGCCTGAGAGAAAGGCATGAATATCATAATTTGAGGGATCATATCTTATGCAAGAAGTCAGATTCATTCCTCTTCTCTTGTCTTTGTGGCAAAAGCAAGAGATTATTATTATTAAGGTGGCGAGCTGGCAGAATCGTTAGCACTCCGGACAGAATGCTTAGCAGCGTTTCATCCGTCTTTATGTTCCGAGTTAAAATACCACTGGGGTACTTTGCTTTTCATCTTTTTTGTGTGGGTCATTGAAATAAGCAGTGGTCATGTACTGGGGTTGATAAAAATCAACTTTCCCTTCCCCTCAAAATTTCAGGCCTTGTGCCTATAATAGAAAGGATTATTACTATTATTATTATTATTATTCTGCTGAGATTTACTTTCATCCTTTCAAGGTCAATAAATTAGGTACCAGCTGCGTACTGGGTTGATCTAATCAACTGGCCTGCTCCCTACTAAATTTCAGGCCTTGTGCCTATAGTAGAAAGGATTATTATTATTATTATTCTTGACCCCAGCACCAACTAGGTCAATGTAATGGACTAACCCCTCCCCTCAAAAATTATTGGCCTCGTGCCTATATTAAAAGCCATTTTTATTATTATTATTGAGTGTGTTAGATGGAGGAATTGGTTAATGAACCAAACAAATAACATGCAGTATTTGGTTAAGTGCCTTTACATTTTGGGTTCAAATCCCACAAGAATTAATTAATATAATAAATACCAATCAAGTACTGAACTCAATTAGATTGATCCTACCACTTTTCCCAGAATGTGTGGCCCTGTGCCCATCCTTAATTGACAAACTCTTCCCCACAATAATTGCTGGTAAGTTCTCTTGGAGAACTGAACCATGTGCACCGGATTTCAGTTCCTGCTTGGAACTGCTTCATTTTGAGTTGCTAATATCTTTGAAGAAGAGTTTGTCTGTTACAGTTTCTTGTTTCCTTTTATTTATGATTCTGAGGTGTTATGTCTATTTAGATGAGATTATTGCTGGTAGATTGATGAAATTAGTAGAGCATTGGACAAAGATGCCTTGCAGTACTTAGGCATGTCTCTGTGTTTTGAGTTCAAATCCCTCTGAGGTCAAATTTTCCTTTTGGATAAAAGGATTTCTGGGTCCATAAAATAAGGGTAAGGGTAAAGACCTCCTTTGGTCATGAATGACCATTGTATTGCAACTAGAAAGTTCCCCTCTGAGGCACAGGGCCAGGCGAGGTTGTTTGTGGAAGACCAGCAGTTGCCCACGCATACCAGTCTCCTCTTCATGCCACAGACGTTGTCCAAGAGAAAGGCAAGAGCTGATACAGCTTGGCACCGGTGATGTTGCAACTCATTTCTACATCTGAGTGAACCGGAACAGCATAAAGTGTCTTGCTCGAAAGCACAGCATACAGCCCGTTCCTGGAATCGAACTCTCAACCTCATGATTGTAAGCCTAATGCTCTTACTTCTGAGTCAAGCATCTTCAGATAGAAAAATATGGGACACCTCATGAATTTGCATGTCATCCTTGCACGGGCCATGCTAAACCTCTCTCTGTGTCATTCCAATTTTTAGTATATGTACTGCTGAAGCTAGTAAAATAAATATGAGGTCCATTTCATTTATTGTTTCCTACCATCAAAATTTCTGTCCTTGTACCTACATTTTTGAATTTTACATAAAATACCAGTTTATATTATTGACTGTGAGGGTTGATGTAACTAGTTATACTCCTATCCTGAAGTTTATGGCCTTGTGCCTATGTTTAAATTGTTAGAGTTTTGGGAAAAATACCACTTTATGGTGTTTCTTTGGCTCTTTACATTCTGAGTTCAAATCCTGCTAAGGTCAACTTTGCCTTTCATCCCTTCAGGGTCGATAAAATAAAGTTATCAGTCAAGTACTGGGGTTTATGTAACCAACTATCTTCCCTTTCCTCAAAATTACTGGCCTTGTGCCTGAATTAGAAACTGTTGTTGTTGTTGTGTAGGTGGAGAGATTGTGAGGATCAGAACTCCACAGCATCCTCGTCAGTTGTTAGTCCATCCCTCCCTCCGTCCCCTTTTTCCTCCCTTCCTTCATTATTATCCAGATACTTGATAATTTACATCTCAAGAACGGATATATTTTGTATATTTGCCTTATATATTAGACCTGTGCCTCTTTTCTTTCACACCCAACATCACGATCATCACAACCATTTCAACCCTGTTTATATAATTCACTATACTGCACCCGGCCCTTTTTTTAGTCGCACATCTCACCTGCACCTTTCTCTCTACCATGTACATTCTGTCATACATTCACAGAGATTACATGTACATAAATACTGAACTGTAATATTATAATCCCCACCCCCTGCTCCCTGCCTTCCAAAACACTATGCACAGATATACATCATAAAAGGCCAAGGAACAGCAACTATCAGGGTTTGACCAAGTACACTTTTTCCTCGCCCACCACACCTTTGTTGTGACCTCTTCCAACATCTACAGGGATACAGAAACAGACTTTGATAATGGAGAACATTCAATATGTCCAGATTACATCACTGCACTGTCATACAACAAATTAAACCACTGCATATCAGTTAAGGAGAGTTATTGTATATCTGGAACAATATCCGATGTTTGGGTTGCAACAAGGATTTACCATCAGTCTACCGGATCAAATCAGAGGAAGCCCAAGGCTACACAACAACAACTATCTTCCCCAACCCCCATTACATTTGAGATTTTATATAAATGATAATTTCTTCAATACATTGTGTTTGTGGTTATTCATGTGTATTTTCTTTTACTTGAACTTTTTTACAGCATTGTGTTGTTATTGTGGATAGGGTGTATTCATCTTCATCATCATCATCTTCGTTTAACGTCCGTTTTCCATGCTAGCATGGGTTAGACGGTTCAACTGGGGTCTGGGAAGCCAAAAGGCTGCACCAGGCCCAGTCTGATCTGGCAGTGTTTCTACGGCTGGATGCCCTTCCTAACACCAACCACTCCGTGAGTGTAGTGGGTGCTTTTTACGTGCCACTGGCACAGAGGCCAGACCAGGCTGGCAAATAGCCACGATCGGATGGTGCTTTTTACTTGCCACTGGCACGAAGCCAGTCGGGGCGGTGCTGACAATGGCCACGTTCAGATAGTTCTCTTACGTACCACCAGCACTGGTATCACAGCTGCAATTTCCATTCATGTTGATCGATTTCGATTTTCACTTGCCTCAACAGGTCTTCACAAGTAGAGTTTTGTGTCCCAAGAAGGAAAGGTATGCATAAGTGGACTGGCTACATCCCATATAGAACTGCCGGGTCTTCTCATGCATTAAAACATATTGGTCTTGAGCTAACAGCAGAGCCTCTATGTGACAGCTCCGCATGCTAGAAATAGTAGCTGAATCTTTGTTCTCTGAAAAAAAAACAAAAAAAAAAACTAAGGTCGTATTAAGTAAGGTGATCAGGGATACATTTTGGTTGAATAAAAGCTGGGATGATCACAGCTGGAACACCTTTGATCATGTCTGCTGGCTAAGAGCTGATCTGGAGCTGAACAACATCAACAAAGAAGGATGCTTTACATGTTTTAGTTTTAGGACGAGGAGGAATGTTACACTTGCTGGTGTAGTCCTAGATACCCCATGGTCACAGCTGGAATATATTTCATTTCAGTATACAGCTGTTGAATTGTGGTTAAGCTGATCTGGAACTAAACAAGTAAGGAGGTTACACTGGATAATGTAGTCTTAGATATATTATGACGGAATCAAAAATAAAATTGTCATATCTTTCATTATAAGTATGTTAAATTCGAGTTAACTTGGAGTTAAACAATATCAAGTTCTCTCTCTCTCTCTCTGTATATATATATATATATATACTCTTTACTCTTTTACTTGTTTCAGTCATTTGACTGTGGCCATGGTGGAGCACCGCCTTTAATCGAGTAACTCAACCCTGGGACTTATTCTTTTGTAAGCCCAGTACTTATTCTATCGGTCTCTTTTGCCGAACCGCTAAGTAATGGGGACATAAACACACCAGCATCGGTTGTCAAGCAATGCTAGGGGAACAAACACAAACACACACACGCATATATATACGACGGGCTTCTTTCAGTTTCCGTCTACCAAATCCACCGACAAGGCTATAGTAGAAGATACCTGCCCAAGGTGCCACGCAGTGAGACTGAACCCCGAACCATGTGGTTGGTAAACAAGCTACTTACCACACAGCCACTCCTGTATATATATAGAACATATATATATATTCTTTTATTTGTTTCAGTCATTTGACTGTGGCCATGCTGTAACATTGCCTATAGTTAAAGAAACCAAACCCAGGACTTATTCTTTGTAAGCCAAGTACTTATTCCATCATTTTTTTTTTATTCAAACTGCTAAGTTACGGGGACGTAAACATACCAACATTGGTTGTCAAGCGATGGCAGGGAGACAAACACAGACACACATAAATATATGACAAGCTTCTTTCAGTTTCCATCTACCAAATCCACTCACAAGGCTTTGGTCAGCTTGAAGCTATAGTAGAAGACACTTGCCCAAGGTGCTATGCTGTGGGAATGAACCTGAAGCCATGTGGTTGGGAAGCAAGATTCTTACCACCTAGCCACACACACACACACAATAATATATATAAATTAGAAAAAAACCCACCTTTTATCAATTCAATAATGAAAAATTAAATTACATCATCTTGAAAATTACATATAGAAAAATTAAATATATTTAATTTTTCTATAATATGTAATTTTATAGATGGTGTAATTTAATTTTTCATTATTGAATTGATAAAAGGTACCTTTTTTCTAATTTATATATATATATATAAATACACTCACGGAGTGGTTGGCGTTAGGAAGGGCATCCAGCTGTAGAAACATTGCCAGATAAGACTGGAGCCTGGTGCAGCCATCTGGCTTCCCAGATCCCCGGTCGAACCGTCCAACCCATGCTAGCATGGAGAACGGATGTTAAACGATGATGATGATGATGAAATACATGCATGTTTATACATGTATATATGTGTGTGTATTTGTGTGTACCCTTGTCTTGACATCATGTGATGACTAATGAGTATCACAGTCATGCAAATGACATTGTCCATTTTCAAAATTCCATTAAAAATCATGCCTGGCTATTGGGAAAAAAATTTAATTACCTGGAAAACAAGTGAGTGTCACTGACTGGATGGGCATCCAACCATAGGAAATTTTCCTAAACAAATTCCATGTAATTCATGTCAAGCATGGAAAATGACAGTAACGATGATTAGCACTAAGCTTAGAGTCACCACATTTTAACTGCTATGTTCAAAGTATGGCTTTGTCATGGTGAACGCATCATATTTTTAAATAGACTCTCCAGGATGTTTATGTCACACCTACAAGTGAACCTGTGTTTAAAGCATCTCATCAGCAGGTGTGACTACTGTGGGGACACTTGATTTTTTTCGATGTCATGTTATATTCAAGAAACGGACATTCTAATGTGAGAAATACGGAGAAAATTTCCCGAATGGCATCAGTAGTAACATACGGAATATATGTGAAAGATTATTGGTTTTAGTGCTTCCATAGGATTTCCTTGACCCAACAAAGCAAAAGATTTCAATTGTCTTCCTTATCGTCATCTTCACTGTCATCTTTGTCATCATCATCATCATCACAGCAACAACATAACAACAATAGTGGCGGTGAGCTGGCAGAACCGTTAGCATGCTATGGGAAATGCTTTGTGGTATTTCGTCCACTGTTATGTTCTGAGTTCAAATTCCACTGAGGTCGACTTTACCTTTCATCCTTTCGGGGTTGATAAATTAAGTACCAGTTACACACTGGGGTCGATATATATATTTCTTTACTGCCCACAAGGGGCTAAACATAGAGGGGACAAACAAGGACAGACGAAGGGATTGAGTCGATTATATCGCCCCCAGTGCGAAACTGGTACTTTATTTATCGACCCCGAAAGGATGAAAGGCAAAGTCAACCTCGGCGGAATTTGAACTCAGAACGTAACGACAGACGAAATACCACTAAGCATTTCACCCGGCGCGCTAATGTGTCTGCCAGCTTGCCGCCTATATACTGGGGTCGATATAATTGACTTAATCCATTTGTCTGTCCTTGTTTGTCCCTTCTGTGTTTAGCCCCTTGTGGGTAGTAAAGAAATAGGTTTTCTTAGAAAATAGCAAAGTACCAGCACCTACCCATTCAGTTATAGGTGTTTTAGAAAGTGCAGGTAAAAATGTATCCCTGTAGTCATAGGTACATTAAGAACTATCCCTAAAGATTTCAACAAATGGATTGAGGAAATAGGCATAAAACCTGGTTTAGTGCAGCCCCAGAAAACAGTATTATTTATTAATGACAGCTAAGACACTTAGGAAGGTTCTTGACATCTAAGTTTGTTGTAGCCCGATGCTAGGAATTTTTTTCCAGCTGTCTAATCTGTTGTGTGTATAATAATGGTTTCAAATTTTGGCTCAAGGCCAGCGATTTGGGGAGAGGGGATAAGTCAGTTACACCAACCCCAGTACTCAAACAGTACTTGTTGAATTCTATAAAGGATACATCTGTAAGTGGATTACTAAACCACTTACACGCTACTTCAGTGCACTTGGTAGTTCAGTCGATAGAACTGAAAACTCGTGGTCAGAAATTCTTATGGATATCCATTGTGGTATTGTTTCTTTGTCATATCTGTGCTTCCATGCGAAAATACATTTGCTTAAAACACACTCGTGATATAAATGTGTAGGTTTATTGTCATTGTGATTCTTCCAGACTCATCGATGACTAAGAAAAATTGATATTAGTCAACATCAAGACTTTATTTAGACATGAGGAAATGATCCACTTAACCAACACCTAATCAGATATAAATACACGTATAAACACACACACACACTTTTATGTATATATATATATATATGTATATATTGGTCACGCTGGGGGAAGAAGAGTAAAATAACAAATGGAGTGGGAATGGGTGACAGTCAGAGGTGGAAAAGCAGGTAAAAAAGATTCTAAAATTTTGCTCTGAAGACGCTGGCAGTTTACTAAAAATAGAACTGCAAATTTTGATTGTAGATTGTATACAGTTTATCAGTTACATACACACAGACACACACACACACACATAAATATATAGACCTAATTAAATATTAAACACTTTCGTTTTCAAAATATTAGTTTACATAACATATATTAATGTCATGTGAACGATAATTATATATATATATTTTCCTATTTTTCTTTTGGTACATAGTTCATTATCCATCTTTGCCTTTTCTAATACAAGCCATCATTTCCTTTTCCAAGTAAAGGATAACAAATTTTACTGATTTCATCAATGTACAACAATAAAAATAACATGCACACACACACACACACACACACATTTAGACACTCACGCATACATAGACATGTATGTATATGCATGCACATTGGTAAGTGTGTATAAATATGTGCATGTATGACTGTATGTATAAACTTATATCATCATCATCATTATCGTTTAATGTCTACTTTCCATGCTAGCATGGGTTAGATGATTTGACTGAGGACTGGCGAACCAGATGGCTGCACCAGGTTCTAATCTGATCTGGCCCTTCCTAATGCCAACCACTCCGAGAGTGTAGTGGGTGCTTTTACGTGCCACCAGCACGAGGGCCAGTCAGGCAGTACTGTCAACGGCCATACTCAAATGGTGTTTTTTATGTGCCACCTGCACAGGAGCCAGTCCAGCGGCACTGGCAACAACCTAGCTCGAATGTTTTTTCACGTGCCGCCGGCACAAGTGCCAGTGAGGCGACGCTGATTATGATCACGCTCGAATGGTGCATTTTACGTGCCACCAGCATGGAAGCCAGTCAGCTACTCTGGCAATGATCACGCTCTTCGTACTCCACTAGCAAGGATGCCTGTCATCGAATTTGATTTCGATTTCACTTGCCTCAACAGGTCTTTGCAAGCAGAGTTTAGTGTCCAATGAAGGAAAGGTACACATAAGTGGGCTGGTTACACCCCTGGCATAGGCCACAAGGTTATGGTCTCACTTGCGCTTGTCGGGTCTTCTCAAGCACAGCATATTTCCAAAGGTCTTTGGTAAGTTTAATTTGAAATTAACAAGTAGTAGCCATATTTTCACATCTCTGTGACACTCACTTTAAAAAACTATACCTTTTTGTTTCAAATTTTCAAAAACTCAAAAAAAACCCACTTTTTCTACTTTGACGAGACCAAGCAAGTTCCTGGTACCATGTGTAACTGGTGTCACTAAAGTGAAATCCTCAAAAACAAAAATAAAAACTAAAAACGGATGAATAGGGACAGATGATTAAAAGAAAAAGTAATAAATAAAAACGAAAAGCTGAATCTGTGTGTGTTTGTGTGCAAATATATAAAGAATGTTGGTCAGAATTTTGGATCAAACTGGCTTTGGGAAGTGACTGACAGGTATGCATTTGTGTATATATGGGTATGTTTGTATGTACATGATTGTGTGTGTTGCCATTTTGAATTCCTTTCTGTGATGGCACTTAAATTGACCCATGGCTATTAAAGACCCAACCACACACGCACACACACACACACACATTTGTTTTAGGTTTTGTACCCATTTGAACTGCAGCTATACACTAGATAATGTGGTAAGTCTTATGATCCAAAATTTAAATTCTTGCTTGTAGGAACTTAAATTCACTACACAATGTAGACATTTTCTTCTAATGTGATGGAGATTAAACCAGTGAAATTTTGGATTTATTAATCCCTAATGAGGATAAGATATCCTTGAATTGACTACACACATATATATAACTACATGAGTGTATTTTTCCCTTGTTAACAATTAACATGGAAAAAATAGATCACTATACATATCCATCATTTTCTGTTAAAATGTCTTATTGACAAGTTTCATTTCTTCACTTCCCTGAAGAGAAGATTACATTGTTTTACACCATTTATTCCTTGGAATAATATCAGTGAAATCTTCGAAACATGTGTCGGAAGTAAAAGTATTTGAATTATACCTGCGTTAAACTCCATTTATATATATATATATATATATTCACATGTAAATATACACGTATATGTGTGTGTGTGTACACACACACATGTATCTATGTATGTATATGTATAAACACAGATATGCAGATCCACTCATATATTAGTATATACAAAATCATTCAGTTATGTATACATATGTACATACATATACGTATATAGATATAATTACTTTTATATACACATATGCAACATGTATGAGCACATTCACATGTATACAGATATGTATGCACATATACATATAAAATTTCATATGAAAATTTGAAAACTATTATGGTTTCTCACAAAAATTTTCATATGTTCTAAATATTTTATAGTTGTAATTCACCGATAACTTGTTTTGGTTTAATAATTTATGCCAGG
Source organism: Octopus sinensis (assembly GCF_006345805.1). Classification (NCBI taxonomy): domain Eukaryota; kingdom Metazoa; phylum Mollusca; class Cephalopoda; order Octopoda; family Octopodidae; genus Octopus; species Octopus sinensis. Next base: position 31,602,840 of record NC_043015.1, read on the forward strand.
AATATTGGTTTCAAATTTTGGCATAATGCCAGCAGTTTTGGTGGAATAGTTGATTACATCAACCCTAGTGCTCAACTGATGCATGTTTTATCAACTCCAGAATGATGAACGGCAAAGGTTACCTCGGTAGAATTTGAACTCTGAGTGTAAAGATGGATGAAATGCTACTAAGCATTTTGTCTGACATGCTGAAGATTCTGAACAGCAATATTAGTTTCAAATTTAGGCTCACCGGCAGCAGTTTCAGGGTAGTAGTGGGTAAGTTGATTATATTGCTTTCAGTGCTGCTGCTGTTGCTGTTGAGCGAACGGTCTTCGTCCCAGAGATCGCAAGACGGGAGAAGTCCGAAACGTGGTCCTTTGCTATTCGTAAGACCCGCAGAAGAGAAAGCAGTTCAACACCCGACACAGAGAGCATCGACGGATGGATGAATGCGCATCCAGGCTTAGCGGTTGCGTAGGAAGTCGGGGATAAGAAACAGGAAGAAAGAGTGAGAGAAAGTTGGGGCGAAAGAGTACAACAGGGGTTGCCACCACCCCCTGTCGGAGCCTCGTTGAGCTTTAGGTGTTTTCGCTCAATAAACACAGACAACGCCCGGTCTGGGATTTGAAACCGCGAGTCCGCTGCCCTAACCATTGGGCCATTGCGCCTCTGCTTCCAGTGCTCAACTGGTACTTATTTTTCAAACTGGAAAGGATAAAAAGCAAAATTGACATGGGCAAAATTTGAATTCTGAATAATATAAATAAATGCTTTAATGTATGTGTGTGTGTGTGTGTGTGTATGTATGTATATATTTTTTTATTCTTTTTCTTGTTTCAGTCATCTGACTGTGGCCATGCTGGAGCACTGCCTTACAGCTGGCAGAATCGTTAGTATGCCAGGCAAAATGCTTAGCAACATTTCAGCTGTCCTTGTGTTCTGAGTTCAAACTCCACTGAGGTTCATTTTGCCTTTCATCCTTTGAGGATTGATAATGCATGTACCAGTTGAGCACTGGGGTTGATGGAATTGACTAGTCCCCTCCCCTGATATTTCAGGCCTTGTGCCTATAGTAGAAAGAATTATTATTTCTTAATATATCCCTGACTAATGAACCTATCCTTGTCCAAGCAGGATTTATGAGTCTACTGATGGGCTTGTTGCAAATTGGAGTTTGTAATTGTCTAAAGTTGGAAAGACTTCCCTTTTAGCAAAACATTCTACTCTATCGTCAATTTGAATCCATTCTGCAAACAGATTAGCTTCATCCTTGACATCATATATTTGCTAATTTCCGCATTTTTATATTTACAATAAAATAGCAACGCATTATATTTATCATTCCTAACTTTTCGTAAATTATAAGTGTTATAAAAAAAAAAGCAAACTTATTTTTTAGAGTTTTTAAAGGCACTGATATCAGTTTCAAGTTTAACTTGGAAGGGGTTAGAGCAATGTTTCTCAACTGGGGTTCCCTGCAACCCTAGGGTTCCAAAAATGGTTCCTATGGGTTCTGTGAGAAAGAGTGAGATGAGCTAATGCTAATTTCATGATTGTAATATTACTATACATGTCTGGGGAATACTAAACCAATTACACACTACTTCAATGAGCTTGGTAGTTCAGTTGATAGAACTGAAAACTCATGGTCAGAAATTCTTACGGATATCCATTGTACTAATATTTCTTTGTCATATCTGTGCTTCCATGCGAAAATACATTTCCTTAAAACACACTCGTGATATAAATGTGTGGGTTTATTGTCATTGTGTTTCTTCCAGACTCATCAATGACTAAGAAAGATTAATATTAGTCAACAAGACTTTATTTAGATATGAGGAAATGATCCACTTAACCAACACCCTAATTGTATATATTTAAATATATATACATGTATATGTATCTCTCTCTCTCTCTCTCTCACTCTCTCTCTCTCTCTCTCTCTATATATATATATATATATATATATATATAAATTAATACTTTTGGGTTAGTTATATAAAACTCTCTCTCTCTCTCTCTCTCTCTCTCTCTCTGTATATATATATATATATATATATAATATATATATATATATATATATATATATATAAATTTATACTTTTTGGTTAGTTATATAAAAAAATTAAGAATTAAAAATTTTTTAATTTAAAAATTTTAAATTTTAATAATTCAAATTTTGAATTTTATATTATATATTATACTAGCAGTATCGCCCGGCGTTGCTCGGATTTGTAAGGGAAATAACTATATAAGCATTTTTAGAGAGTTACTTCCCTTATAAATTCGGGCTTTCTTAGCCATTTTTGTTTTGGTGTCTTCAAGCCATGAAGTCGTTGTTCTAAAAGAACGCTGGTCTCCTTCACAACGCATTACGACGTTGATTTCTTTACACTCCCTTCCCCACAGCTTCACGAGGGAGGGAAGGGGGAGAAGCAAACAGGTGCAGGTGTGAGCGTGGACGCCAACTCCGCCGCCATCGACACACGATGCATTTTATGCATTAAAATGGAATAAAAAATGATGTTAAATTATTTTTAAAATCGTAGACTCATCGTTGACGCGCGCTAATAGTCAGACGGGCTCGATATGAATCACGACTATAAGATACCCGAATTTGGTTAAACTGCACCGCAAAATGTGGGAGGAGTTAGGAATCTAAATCGAAGGGGACAGACACTCACACAACTAGAGTTTTATATATATAGATATATATTATACATTATATTAATTATATTTATTTTTTGTTTTTTATGTTTTGGTTTATGTCTATCACTGTTTGAGTTGCCTAATAGTGGTTTTATCTCTAATTTAATTTATATATATATATATATATATATTAGGCCTGGTTTTATAAAACCGGTTAAAACCGGTTTTATATTATGATCAGTAAAACCGAAACAGATTTGCCAAAACTGATTTTAAGGCTCGCTGTTTCTTTCTTGTTTTTTTTTTTTTCGCAAAACATTTCTCCATTTTTTTTCTTCTGAAGAAATATCGTTGAAACTGAACGAACTGAACTGTTGTCGGTCGCCTTTAGTTGTCTGTTTCATTGAAACATATAGCAACATATCAATTCTCACCTTCTTTTCCCTTGAACCTTAGATCAGCACCTTGTCATCTCCTTCGGTAACCCCCGGCTGACTCTTTGAATTTGCAGGTAATAGAGTTTATTCAGAGCAAGTCAAGGGGATGCTGTTAGTTTTCAGTCTGGTGATCTTTCCCGTTGAGCATATGTAATAATAACCAGTTCCAGATTTTTTGATAAAAAAAAGTGAAGAGATCGCCATAACAGACGACAGTGATCGCCATAACAGACGACAGTGATGATGAAGCCGACATAAGCCAACAAGACATACTTTGTCAAACAGATTTGGCTCACGAAAATGCTTGTTTTCCTCAGCCAAAACCTGAATTTAACAAAGTTTTAAATAAGGTAAGAAAAATTTCAAAACTTTTCCGTAAATCTTCTACAAAAAATGAAATTTTGCAAGATTTTGTAGGAGCGAATTTTGATAACAGAGAATATAAACTTATACTGGATTGCAGAACTGGGTGGAATGGCATATTCCATATGATTGAGAGATTTTTGGGAATTGAAAAGCTGTATTCCAAATGCTCCACGAGCAGAACTTTCCACAGATGCCCTTCGCTGACGAAGAATGGAAATCTCTCGATTTACTATATGGAATTCTGTATCCAGTAGAAATTATTTTGAAGACTATTTGCGTTGATGAAACGGGTTTACTGAAAGCAGAATATTCTTTAGAATTTTTATTGAATAAACCTAATATCGTCGGCAACCCTTTGATTCTAAATCTTATTGAAAGACTTCTGCATAGATATAATAAGAGAAGAAATGTCGAAAGCTTGACTCTCTTGAGGTATTTACATAACCCAAGGAAGTTTAAAGGTGAATCAATTTCTGGACCTTTTCTATTTTTTAACGAAACAACATTTAAGGAAGTATGCTGAACAAACATAGGAGATTATTTCCTGAACATGACGCTGAGAACACAACAGAATTATACAAAGAAAATGAAATAGGAGGGAACCGAAAAACAAGTGTTACTGTTGTCCCATCTACTCCCATGACTTTCGGAAACATTTTTTCACGCTCAGGGTTGCTGAAGCGTGGAATAAACTGCCTGCATCAGTTGTTGACTGCCATGACACTGCATCCTTTAAGGCCCTTATGCTTCCCGAAATCCGTCGAAGCTACACCTGATTATATATACACTTTAGATGAGTTGTAGTGCACCTGAGCACTGTACACAATTATTATTATTATTATTATGAAGGTAATGGACTCATTCGTGAATAAAACAAGCGCAATGAAGAATATGAATGAAGAGCCCAAGATGGTAACAGATGGATTTGAAATCTCTAATGAATTCGGGTACTATTTAAGAAGAGTGGTCCCGGTGCGCGCACTCGCGTAGTCGCGCATCTGCGCTAGCTAGTCGTGACTAGTCGATCCTACAACGACTACCTAGCAAAGTAAATAATTTTTTGTATCTTTTCGGTTTGGACGGCAGTTTTTAAAAATAATTTCCACGTAACTAAACACTTTTAAACATCGTATACTGGTAGAATGTGTTTATAAACTATCTTTTTCTCTCGGCTTTATTGAGAAAATTCTATAGTTTTACGTAAGATATTTGTTATTTTTTTTTCTTCAATTTCTGCAATTTCAACCAATCAATGACGTCTATTGAGGTGAAAACATTCTGTGCCATATGAAAATGTCCCTCGTTTAAGAAACAGATTGGGTTTATATACATTTCTGAAGAAAAAAAGATACCCTTTCCCCACCCCTAATCCTAACCCTAACTCTAACCCTAACCCTAAAACAGATACTAGGGTCATAATTATGTGTGACAATTTCATATGACACCGCTAGAAAAACTGCCGTTCAAACCGAAAAGATCCTAATTTTTTAAAAACAAAGTAAATAAAACACAAAGTAAGGATCAACTAGTCACGACTAGCTTGCGCGAGTGCACGCATCGGGACCATTCTTCTTAAGCAGTACCTGCGAAAACCGGTTTTTTAACCAGTTTGAGAATTATTTATACTTAAACTCAGTTTTGGGAATTATCGTTTTTTTGCGAGCCCTAATATATATATATATATATATATATATATATATATATATATATATATAGTGACAACTAGTGTTGGTGTGTTTACGTCTCCGTAACTTAACTGTTTGGCAAAAGAGACCGATAGAATAAGTACCAAGCTTAACAAAAAAAAAAAAAAATAAGCATAGTCACAATCTAATAATTGAAACAAGTAAAAGGTAAAAAGAAAAAAAGACTTGTGCAATTCTCTGACAATTCTGTTAATCTACAGGTGTTTGGATTTGGCAGAGAATTGCTAATTACCATAAACTAAACACCACAAGGGATTTTTTGTTTTGAGGAAATTTCAGAAAGAATAACAAAAGTGTTTATTTAATCTGAAAGATATTTCTGAATGTAATGTTGTTGTTGTTGTTGTTATTGTTGTTGTATAATGGTTAACGACTGAGTTGAGTGTTGGGTTGTGTGGGGGAGATTTTGGTTAAAGACTGACTTGGAATCTATATCTGTGAGGGTGGTTGTCATGGTGGTGATTATGGTTGTAGTGGTGGTGGTGGTGGTTATAGTGCTGTTGCTGCTGCTGTTGCTGGCGGCCCTATGTGGTGGTGGTGATGATGTTGTTGATTGTGAAGGTGATAATGGTGATGGTAGTGGTGATGATGGGCATGGCAGTATTGTGGTGGTGGTAGCGGCGGCGATGATGATGATGATGATGATCATCATCATCATCACCCCCACACCACCACAAGCTCTACTACTACTACTACTACTACTACTACCACCACTACCTCCACTACCACTACTACCACTGTAACCACATTATTTAAAAAAATTTTTCTGTAGATGTGCTGCTGGAAAAAGAATTAAAGCCATTTAGGTAGAATTATTGGGTCATCAGAAAGCAATGGGTTGATGATGGCACTAGAATGTGAACGACACGGTTAAAATGGATTTCTAATACGATCCATGTGTAATTTCAATTTGATTTTGAAATTTCATTTTTGGCATTTGCTGTTTTAGTTCCCTAATCTTTTTAACTTGTTTCCCTTTTGGAATCTGCATTGGATAACTTTCATGTGTGTAACCCCATATCTTGGGTAGTCCTTTGGAAGGCTACTGAAAATATTTACTTGTTTTAAGAATTTATATTTAATATCTTTCGTGTTTGTAATCCTATATCTTAGCACTAAAGTAAAGGTCTTGAAAATATTTATTGGTTAAAAGAATTTATAATTTAGAACTTGTGTATGTGTAGCCCATATATCTTAGGTAGCTCACTTTAAGAGTTTTGAAATGACACGGTTAAGATGGCTTTCTAATGTGATCCATGTGTAATTTCAATTTGGTTTGGAAATTTCATTTTTGGTATTTGCTATTTTAGTCCCCTAATCTTTTTAACTTGTTTCTTATTCAAAATCTGTATTGAATAACTGGTTAGACTTCTGGAAGGAACTGGTTTTCAAAAAACAAAAAAAATAAAAGGAGCAAGGGTCCTTCCTGAGCCATAGGCTCATAAGACCAGTTTCCCAGATTCTCAGATTGAAGGCATATGGCCATACTGTTAGGGTATTTGGCTCATAAGCGTAAGGTCGTGAGTTCAATTCCTAGTGCTGCACTGTGTCCTTGAGCAAGACACTTTATTTAATGTTGTTCCAATCCACACTACGGGCAAAATTTAATTGTATTTGTAATTAAAAATTACCAGCCTTATTACATTGTGCCATGTTGAATCTTCCTGAGAGCAACATTAAGGGTATGCATGTCTGTGGAGTACTCAGCCACTTGCATGTTAATTCTTCAAGCATGCTGTTTCATTAGTCAGATCAACTGGAACCCACATTGTCATAACCAACAGAATGCCAGTTCCTGAATTCTGTGATGTAGATATTTCCCACCCTTTCGCAGGTCACCAGCCCTTCACAGGATACACTCATTTTTAGCCAACTGAGTGAACTGGAGCAATGTGAAATAAAGTGTTATGCTCAAGGACAATATCTTTCCAAGAATGGAAACCACAATCATACGATCATGAATGCATAACCATTGCACCAAATACTTTCTCACTTCCTGGTTTTTAAGAATTTAATGTTTACTAATTTGTGTACGTGTAACCTCAATATTTTAGCTAGCCTACTGTAAAAGTTTCACAAATATTTACAAGCTTTAAAGAAGTGATTGAAATTCTAAACTTCCTTCATTTCTTAGAACAATTTTTAGAAGAAAGATTTAGAACACTTGATATTTTTTCTTGCTAAAGGTGAAGGGAATTAGCTGTGTGCCTTATCAACTTGATTGATGATTCAGGAAGTAAGATAATCTACTTTAGGGAGCAAGGAGAAACGAGGTTGTTTTTTTCAGAGGCAAGATATGAAGGAAGTCTGGGGTGGATGTATGTATGCCATAGATCTGCCATATGCTCACCAGCTGCTGTAGATATTTTTTAATGGAGCTGATTTTGTTTAGTTTCAGATCAATCCTAATTGAACAAATCTATTACTAAAGTCATTCCAGCCATGACCATCCTGTCATTTTGTGCATCTAAGACTAAATTATTCAAGATATCCTTCATTTTCAAGATGTAATTTCAAGGATATAATTGAAGGGAAATTTGGCTGCTAATTCTTGCAGGTTAAGTTATGGCACTCTGTCACTTATGATAATGAGGATTCCAGTTGATCCAGTCAATGGAACAGCCTGCTGCTCATGAAATTAACATACAAGTGGCTGAGTATTCCATAGACATGCATACCCTTCATGTAGTTCTCAGTGAGGTTCAACATGACTCAGGATACAACAAGGCTGGCCCCCAATGAATTACAGGTTCAACTCATTTTTACCAGCTGAGTGGACTGGAGCAATAAAGTGAAATCGAGTACTTTGCTCAAGGATACAATATGCACTGCTAGGAATTGAACTCATGATCTTTAGATCATGAGCCAAATATCCAGCATGGCCGCAGTCAAATGACTGAAATATATAAAAGAATATCTGAAATATTAAATTTCTAAATATCTCATAGAGATATGTACGGTGGTGGGGCGATAGAATGGTTGTATACTGTCAACTTAACGTGACAGTAAGGGAATTGCACCACTGCTGTTTAGCCCTAGGAAGCATTGAATGCTTCCTGTCGGCCTTAGGAAATGTGTCAAGGCCGACAGGAAGCGTCGATGCTTCCTAGGGCTAAACAGCGGTGGTGTAATTCCCTTACAGGACTGTCACATTAAGTTGACAGTATACAACCAATAAAAGAATACATATTCATAAATACACACACATGCACATCACACACATATACACACATGCATACATACAGGCAGGCAGGCAGGCAGGCAGACAGACAGACAGACAGATAGACAAACATCTGAGATTCTTATGTGAATAGATGCACACACACACGGGTGTATGCATCAGCAGTTCAACCCTCACACCAACTCAAACACTTATTTACAAACACTGGGAACTCTCTTAACTTAAAAAGTCACGTCGCTTTGTTACACACACACACACACACACACACACACACATACATGCATACATACATACATACATATATACATACATGCATATATAGGAGCAGGTATGGCTGTGTGGTTAGAAAGTTCAATATATACACACATATATTCTAGCAAAAACTGTCTGATGAACGGCAACGAGAAACTCAGAGTAACAGATTTTGTTGAATTTTCTGCTGCTTAAAATAAAGCATATTACTCTACCACTGGTATTTGAGTACTCTTTTTTCCACCTTGTTTCACATTTATGTGTTTACTCCGGTATATATATATATATATATATATATATCATGACTTATATAAATGTCATTGTTTCTAAAATGCCAAACCTCAATATCTTGGATTTTATCTCCTCCACAAACTCGCCCAACCTTTTTCGCTTTCTCAAAAATCCTGTTCTTGTATTTTCTAATCTGTCAAGGTTTGGCCTCTTACACATAACTAGTTTATTATTTATCCAGAAGGTTAATAACCATTATTAGTTTCTACATCCTTTTCATAGGAACAGGCATTCCAATGTTGTAAAGAACTGCAATTCAAAACAATAAATAGTAAAAGAAGAAGTAACAGTAAACTGAAACGATGTAGGGAATTACTGGTACTCATATTGCAAAAATGGGAATCAAAGATTACTTTGGTGAGATTTGAGACCAGAATGTAAAGGCAAGTAACTCAATCCTGCCGGACATTACATAGTTAGTTCATCATCTGTGCCAAAAATATTATATCAAATCAACAAGGGAGTCTCTACATGGTCACTCAACCTGCTAGAAACAGCAGCCAAATTTCCCTAAATTCACACTCTACTGTTTTAGAAAAGGATACATTGGGCAATGTAGTCCTTGGTTACCTGCATGTAAAAAAAAACACTGGGTAGCCACTAGGCCTCAAAACCGGTTTTATAAAACCAGTTTTAACCGGTTTTATATTATGATCAGTAAAACCGAAACCGATTTTAAGGCTTGCTCTTTCGGATCTTTTCAATAAAAGATGTTTTATGTAACACATTCTACCAGAATACGAAGTTTAAAAGTGTTTAGTTACAAATAACTATTTTTAAATGTGCCGGTCAAAGTGAAAAGATCCTTTTGGATCTTTTCCTTTTGAACGGCACATGTCAACACAATTTCTAGTTAACTAAACACTTTAAAACTTCGTATACTGGTAGAATGTGTCAAAATAAAATATTTCTTTCTCTTGGCTTTCTTGAGAAAATTGTAATTTGTTTGTTTAACGTAGTTTAATTTTTCGAATTTTAACCAATGAATCGCCTCTAGTGAGCTAAAATCATTTGCTGTGTCTAAAACTGAGACAACATCCTGTCACTAACCCGAACCCTAACCCTAAATTTTAGCCTTTCGTTTTTTTTTTTCTTAATTGTTAAATTAATTTAATTGTTACACGTGTGTCTAAAATTATTCGTTTTGTTTTTGTTTTGAGTTTGAAAAAAAAACCGAAAGGCTAAAATTTAGGGTTAGGGTTAGGGTTGGGGTTAGTGACAGGATCTTGTCTCAGTTTTAGACGCAGCAAATGATTTTAGCTCAATTAGAGGCAATTGATTGGTTAAAATTCGAAAAATTAAATTACGTTAAACAAACGAATTACAATTTTCTCAAGAAAGCTTTCTTGAGAAAATTGTAATTTGTAAGTTTAACGTAGTTTAATTTTTCGAATTTTAACCAATCCTATGCCCTCTTTTGAGCTAAAATCATTTGCTGCGTCTAAAACTGAGACAACATCCTGTCACTAACTCTAACCTTAACCCTAAATTTTAGCCTTTCGTTTTTTTCTTCTTAATTGTGAAATTAATTTGTTACACGTGTTTCTAAAATTATTCGTTTTGTTTTTGTTTTGAGTTTTTGCTTTCGTTTTAGCCTTTCGTTTTTTTTTTCTTAATTGTTATCCTTAAATTAATTTACGTTACAATTTTCTCAAGAAAGCCAAGAGAAAAAAATGTTTTATTTTGACACATTCTACCAGTGTACGAAGTTTTAAAGTGTTTAGTTAACTAGAAATTGCATTGAAAACTGCCATTCAAAAGGAAAAGATCCCGCACCGGGACCACTCTTCTTAAGTAGTACCCGCGAAAACTGGTTTTTAACCTGTTTTGAGAATTACTTATACTTGAACTCGGTTTTGGGAATTATCGGTTTTTTGCGGGCCCTAGTAGCCACAGATAGAATGCCTTGATCATATGTCTGCTTGATTAATCCTTTGGCATTTAAACTGGCCATATCTGGCACAAATATTCTTCCTGTTTTGAGTTCAAGCTGTCAAGATCTGGCCTCTTACACATACCCTACTATGTCATTCTAAAAATATACAGTCACATCATAGAAATCTGAAAGCTATGAAATAATGTATAATTAAGTTAGAAAAACGTGAATAAATATTAAATTTGACAGAGTGATCTGAATGGTAAATGGTTAAGGCTGACAAGGGACTAGACTACAGCTTTACTATTCTAATAGTTTTAAAAAATAGATACAAGGCTTTAAATTTGGAAGCAGGTGGATAGTACAGGTGAGTTATATCACCATTTACTCATGAGTACTTGTAAAGTGGGACTTCATTTTATCATCACCACCCTGAAGAATAAATGGCAAAACTGATATTAGTAGGATTTGAACTCAGAACAGAAAGGATGCAATTGGATTCGTCAAGGCAGTCCATCCTAATCTCTATCAATTCTAGGAATTCATTTGCCTGTCCCTAATTATTGAATTAATATTGATTACTTCTGGCTGAACACAAGTTTGTAGGACAGGAGTGGTGAAGATATGTCATTGACCACGTGTATTCATCATACTGGTTTCAGATTTTGGCACAAGGCCAGCAATTTTAGGGGAGTGAGTAAGTCAGTTATATTGACCCCAGTGTTCAACTGGCACTTATTTATTGACCCCGAAAGGATGAAAGGCAAAGTTGACCCTGGTGACATCTGAACTCAGAACATTAAGTCAGAAAAAATGCCATTAAGTATTTTGCCTGGTGTGCTAACAATTCTGTTAGTTCTGCCTTAAGCATGTATTTATTATATTGGGACTTTAGAGAGAAGTGGAGGATAAAAACCAACCCTAGTATTCTTTTGTTCTTTTATTCTTTTACTTGTTTCAGTCATTTGACTGCAGCCATGCTGGAGCACTGCCTGAGAGGGGTTTTAGTCAAACAAATCAACCGCAGGATTTATTTTTTTTAAAGCTTAGCACTTATTCTATCAGTCTCTTTTGCCAAACAATTAAGTTACAGGGATATAAACACACCAACACCAGTTGTCAAGCAGTGATGGGGGACAAACACAGACATACATAGATACACCCGCACACACACACACACACACATATACGACAGGCTTCTTTCAGTTTCTCTCTACCAAATCCATTCACAAAGCTTTGATTAGCCCAAGATGCCATGCAGTAGGACTGAACCCAGAACCCTGTGGCTGGGAAGCAAGCTTCTTACCACACAGCCACAAATTTAGGATAATGAAACTAAAAGCAATAAAGTATTCATTTCTCCACACTCTTATTTCTACCGACTCACCACACATTACACCTCTCTCTTTTAACATTGGTTGCTTTGCAATGAGGCACTAAGTTCCTCAATCTCAGAAGAAAGAACCCCAACAGATCTTATCAATGTTCTATCAATGTTATCCATGTTCTACCATTGTCTAACCAATGGTTATACAATGGTAGAACATGTCTAACCATTTATTAGAACGGTGATGGCAGTGGTAGTGGTGGCAGTGGAAGTAGTGATGGTGGTAGTGACGATGATGATGAGGGTGGTCGTGAGGATGATGATGGTGATGATGATAAGGATGACAACACTGGTGGTGGTGGTGGCAGTGGTAGTGGTGATGGTGGTGATGGTAGTGGTGGTGGTGGTGGTGGTGGTGGCAGTGGTAGTGGTGGTGGTGGTGATGGTAGTGGTGTTGGTGGTGGTGGTGATGAGGATGTTGACAACTTATTACCTCAACATTTAGAGTTGTCATTTAAACGTATTATATTTAATCCATTACAATAACCAGGAAGAAGAATTCTGACACTGCTATCAAGTAAACATTTTCTAAACCACTGAACTTAGCAATTTGTCGGTGGCGGGGGTGACAAACTAAGAGTGTACAAGGAATGGAAACTGTTAAATACACACGTGTGTGTATGTGCATGTGTAAGTATATACATATGTGTATATAGATGTATATATGTAACTTGTACATACACATGTACACATAGGTACACTGTGGGTGTGTATGTATGTGTTGCAAATTAAATGTGTTTCACCAAGCTGTTGTCAGGAAACCTTGTCACCTATTAACTTTGGTAATTCCTCAGTTTTATGGTTTGT
>NC_043015.1:31620773-31670773 GCF_006345805.1 Octopus sinensis
TATGCAGAGTTTGACCACCTCCTGTCCCTATACCTTAGAACAATCTGATGTAGCTTTTTAAACCAGACAATGTTTTAAAAAGACACCCACATAGATAGCGTATCCAATTTGACGACCAAGAGCTGCAGATAAGTTCTGATCTTTGTGGATCTTAAAATGTCTTTTGAGGCCTCCGTTAGATTTGCAAACCTTCAGGCATACATTGCATTGAAAGATGTGCTCAGACATATAGGCAGAATAGATGGTAGAGGTTCGTTTTCCATGGGTTTGCAAATCAGATTTGATCCCAGCAAAAGAAAGGCACATAAGGCCTCCACACTCATTTTCCATTTATCCCACTGTTTTGCAAGTTTTCTTGTCGCATTCCACGACGACCATCCAGCTTGATTCCTTTCTTTTTCATTTTCCTTCTCCATGTGGCTTTTGGTCTACCAACTTTTCTCTTCCCCTCAAATTGCCAAGTCAAGGCAATCATGCAACGATGACTGGGCTCCTTTCATAATTACAGGTCCAATTTAATTCTATCTTTTTCTTTTTACTTCTTGGCTTATCCTGGGGACTTGGGTTATTTAGTTGAGTTCATCCATTGATATGATGTTTGGCCAACCTATCTGCATTATTTTCTTCAGGCCTTTGTACTGAAAAGAATCTAGTTTTCTCTCATCACTATTGTTCATTTTCCAAGTTTCACAGCCATAAAGAAGTACACGTCTTACCAGCATTTTGTAAAGTTTGATTTTTGTATCCCTTCCAAACTGTTTTCATTGCCATACTTTGTCCAATTTAATAAAAGCACTTATGGCTCTATTGATTCTGCTTATCATATCTTTCTCTCCACCTTAGAATTTCAAACAAATTTATTTTAATATGGGGTAGGACTGCCTTTGGCAGTAATTACAGCTTGAATTCTGCAAGGTATGGACTCATACAAAGTTTGAATTGTTTCCAAAGGAATTTTTGTCTATTCTTCAGTTTAAAAAGTTTCCAGTTCTTGTAGTGATGATGGTGGAGGATATCAATACCATACTTGTTTTTCTAAAATGCACCATAAATGTTCAATAATATTGAGATCTGGGGACAGTGGTGGCCAGATAAGATGTTCCACTTCACTAGAATGTTCCTTGTGCCATTCAGTAACAACTTTAGCTGATTGACTTGGTGCATTATCATCCTGAAAGATTGTGCTTCCCTCCAGAAACAGTTCTGCAACCATAGGATGAATTTGATCAGATAAAATGTTTAAATAGTCTTGACTATTAATTCTGCCATGAAGGGAAGCCATTGGGCTGGTGGATTTCCAAGATATAGCCCCCCCCCCCCCAGATCATCACAGATCCTCCTCTATGTTTAACAGTTGGAAGAAGGCAGTGTGGGTCAAATGATTCTTTTGGCTGTCTCCACACGTATACTTGGCCAGTGGTCAGAAATAAAGTAAAGGATGACTCATCTGAGAAAATAACATTCTTCCACTGCTCTAAGGACCAATATTTGTTTTTGAAAGTAGTAGTTTTCTGATTGCAGCCCTCCTGTGAAATCTGGCTTTTTGCAGCTCCCAGTGAATAGCTTTTGTGGAAACTGGGTTCTTGAGGTGGTCATTAAGCTCTGCAGTAATTTTGGGAGCTGTACTTTTGTGATTCTTTCTAACAATTTGTGTAAGAGTCTGATGGTCCCTATCTGAAAGGCAAATTTGGCCTTGGTGGAATTTGAACTCAGAATGTAAAGCAAGAAGAAATGCCACTGAACAACAACAGCAGCAGCAGCAACAGCCATTCAAGAATTTGGACCTGGAGATCTCCATTTCCAGCGACTTCAAGGGTCACCTCCCAGTGGTGTTGGGCGTCAGCGAAGAGCCCTTGACTACAACAAGACGACCAAAGTTTTTTTTTTCCAAGGTCTGGGGTCTCCTGCCCCTAAGCCCTAGACCATCACCTAATCACCCTTACCTGTCTTGTTGCTTAACAACAACAACAACAACAACAGCAGCAACAGCAATGACAACAACAACAAATATAAGGTTTTATTTGCCACACAAAATCCAGTAAATTACTTAGCAATGATGACTGGTATTTCCTCTAATTTCTTTGCTATGAGTTTGTGCAACAAATTTTCTTGTGTGTAAAATGCAACATCACTTAAATGCCTTATTGACCATCTACGCAAATGCATGCCCTTTTTAAAATGTATATTATTTAAGATTTTATTATGAAATTACATGATTAAATTCTTCAGCAAAAAAAAAAAAAAACCAATCAATTTCATCTTGAAAACCTTGTGTGTACACATTTCCCCCTTTATACACCTGTTGTAAAATGCATATGCCTGCACAAGCACACAGCTTAAATGGAATGATGATGATGATGATGATGGTGACAGTGTTGATGGTGATGGTGATGATGATAGTGAAGGGGAAAATATAATTTATTGATATTGTGATGCAACACAGAGATATGGAAGGTAAGACGGGCTGAATTCCTTGATATCTCCCCACCACTACCTACCTACTTCCGACCTTCTTTGCACCCCATCCTCACCCATCAGGTTCATTCAGTTCAGCTTACTTAATGTCATTCAGTGCACTATTATTATATAATTAGTATGCCATGAACGGAAACTGGCGTTATAGGAAGGTGGCGAGCTGGCAGAAACGTTAGCATGCCGGGCAAAATGCGTAGCCGTATTTCGTCTATCGTTACGTTCCAGGTTCAAATTCCGCCGAGGTCGACTTTGCCTTTCATCCTTTTGGGGGTCGATAAGGGATTATGTATATGAGCATACGTGCATGTGTGTTTGTGTTTGTCCCCCACCACTGCTTGACAAATGGTACTGGTGTGGTTACATCCCTGTAACTTAGCAGTTAAGCAAAAGAGGCTGACAGAATAAGTATCAGGCTTTAACAAAAATAAGTATTGGGGTCGATACAGTTAACTAAAATTTCAAGGCGGTGCTCCAGCATGGCTGCAGTCCAATGACTGAAGCAAGCAAAAGACAAACAAATAAAATATATACATATACAAATCATGCATAGCAGTCACTTGCAAACTTGCAAAGGAATATGAATTGGTAATATAATTCTATGCTTCTACCAATTGATTTTAGACACAAACAAGGGAGCGCTGAAAAGTTCCTGGCTTTGGGTAAAAGAAAATACAGGAGGATTAGTTAATTGTGATCTGATACAACATATTCTCTTAGCAGTCTTTCAGTTTTTCTTAGCCCTGTAAAAGAACTTGGGTTGTCTGGAAAGTTTGTGCCAATTTTTAAAGGAAAGAAAAAGGTCAATAAATACTTGCCATTACATTTTTAATCAACCAAATATGAACCATTTTGTTGCACAATGCATCTCCATCTTTCCTTTAACTTGAAAATACTATCTTCCCAGAATTGAGCTGGTTTCATGGCAAAGAATTCATCAAGGTATCATTTTACGTCATCCAAAGAATTGAAATTTTTACCATTAAGACTATTCTGCAGAGACCTGAATAAGTGGAAATCCGGAGAAGCAATATCTGGTGAATATGGAGGGTGGGGTAACACATCCCAGCTGAGCTGCGGCAATTTTTGTCTGGTTCCCAAAGCATCAAGTACAGAATTAACACAGGTTATAGGAACATAAACCTTCTTCCACGAACAGATAGCTTAAACTGTGCTCTAAATGGAGGTGTAGTCAAATCCTATTTTATGGACTCAACCATGTTCTAAAATAAGTCAAAAGGTAAGCTACTATAAATCGGCACGAACTTTCCGGACAACCCAATACTTGGAAGGTTGGGCTTCCAACCAGGCTTTTCGTGAGACCCTTAAACCCCTTAAACCCAGGAATTTTTCAGTGCTCACTCATATGTAGTCACAAGCAGAGTTGAGACACAGGCATCCACTTGACTGGCATCTACTCTTGACCTAGGAGAGCATCAAGGATGTGACAGCTGAAAGGCAGGATGGGGGGCAGGGAGAGCAGCCAGGTGATTCTCATTTACAGCTGAGTAGACTGGAGTAATGTGAAATGAAGAGCCTTGCCCAAGGGCACACTGCATTGCTCAGGCAGCAACTGAACTCACAACCTTATGAATGTAATATCAACACCTGTAACCATTTAATAATGCATCTTTACTCCAATAATCACACACATACACAACTTTTACTCATACAGCACCTCTCTACATATGCACTCTCACTCATATATAACAATTATACACACACACACATACATGCAAAATCTCCACACATGTATGCATTACACATACATAATATGATATGTTTTATTATAAAGCAATATTGTGTTGTATATGTAGTTTGTATGGAGAAATCGGTGATAAGAGGATATATAGGTAAAACTGGAATCTTCTATGAGGAATCTTATACATTGAATAGGTGTATGTCTATACAAAGACACTCACTCACACATACACACACAAAAATACATACACACACACAAACTTTTACTCATGCAGCACCTCTTCACACACACACTTTTGCCGAAACACCACCTTTCTTTCTTCAAATATACACACTTATACACACATACACACACAAACTTTTGTTCATAGAGCACTTCTCCAAACATACACTTCCTTATACACAACCCTTATAAACACAGATACACACACATTCATTCATATATAATCACTATACATACATGAACACACACATATCTGCTCACATACACACAATACCTACTTATGCATGCACACACACACACACACACACACACACACAAACATGTGCACACAATCACATACAGAGCTATGTTGACCCAGTTCATAAACTGTAAACTTCCAGCAGTGTAACTCTAAATGTCATACTCTATTTCTATCACTGCTATTCCTCAGCTATAAATAAACTGTCTAGTTGACACTTTCACTTCCTTCCACACTTTCATGTTTATCATTTTGACAAAATAATGAATACACTGGCAACTATGCTGTTGTTACACTGTTAACTACAGTTGTTACACTGTCAATTATACAGTTATTGTACATTATACTGTTGCAACACTTCCAGCTCCTAAATTGTCAAACTGTCAAATACATAGTTGTTACACTGTCACCAGTATTATATTGTACAGTTGTTACAGTGCAACACTGTTACACTGTCAAACTGCCAACGGTACAATTGTTACACTGTCAACTTCAGAATTGTCAACTACACAGTTATTATGCCGTCAATTCCATAAATGTCAAACTGTCAACTGCACAGTTATTTCACTGTCAATGCCCATATTGTCAGACTGTCAATGATACAGTTGTTACACTGTCAACTCCATAATTGTCAACCTGTCAACTACACAGTTATTACACCATCAATTCCATAAATGTCAAACTGTCAACTGCACAGTTATTTCACTACCAATGCCCATATTGTCAGACTGTCAATGATACAGTTGTTACATTGTCAACTTCAAAATTGCCAAACTATCAACACAGTTATTACACTGTCAACTGCATTGTTACACTACCAACTGCACTGTTATTACACTCTCATTTACAGTTATTACACTACCACTGCACCATTGCTATACTGTCAATTGTACAGTTATTTCATTGTCAATTACACAGGTGTTACATTGTCAGCTACACAGGTGTTACACTACCAGGTACCCAGTTGCTGTACCGTCAACTACACTATTGTTATTTTGTCAACTATAAAATTTTATACAAGCATATATTTTTAATTGAATTATTTAGGAATAAGTTTTGGAAATTTATGTAGTTATGAAGTTTAATTTGGCATCTTGTAAAGGCAAAAATAACGTTTGGAATTATCAAAAATCATTAATTCTATGTTACAGTTGCAGAATTGCTTTTGTACAGAACTGATAAGTTATGGTTTCTTAGAGCAACAACCTGGCTACCTTAAAATAAACATAAAGCACAAGCTTAAATATGCAGGAAGGGACAAATGAGTTTTTAAAACTGGATGTTGTAAACTGCAATTCATGACAGGTTTAATTCACTTTAGTATTCAAAACATGTTTTAGTTGTACATGTTGATTATAGTTGCTATTTTACTCTGCTGGTTTCTATTAAGAAAATGAAACTTAATGCAGAGTTATGGTAAACTTTATATACAAGCCGACATAGTTTTGTTTATCTAATTAATTACGAAAAATGAAGACTGAGTGTTTATTTATAATTAACCAGAAATATATCTGTTCTGTTTGATATTTTTGCCGCTTAATATATAATTATATAACCTTTTTTTTTTTAATATTTTTTCTCAATTTCATATCTAAAATATTATACTGGTCTTATTCAAAAGTATCTGAAATTATAGTAATCTACAAATGAAACATTTCGTACTGAACCCTCTCAAAACAATTATAACAAAACAGTCTTGTATATAATTTCCAATAGTAACTCACATGGTTCCGGGTTCAGTCCCACTGCATGTCACTTTGGGCAAGTGTCTTCTACTATAGCCTCGGGCCGACCAAAGCCTTGTGAGTGGATTTGGTAGACGGAAACTGAAAAGAAGCCTGTCGTATATATGTATATATATATATATGCGTGTGTGTGTTTGTGTGTCTGTGTTTGTCCCCTAGCATTGCTTGACAACTGATGCTGGTGTGTTTATGTCCCCGTTACTTAGCGGTTCGGCAAAAGAGACCGATAGAATAAGTACTGGGCTTACAAAAGAATAAGTCCTGGGGTCGAGTTGCTTGATTAAAGGTGGTGCTCCAGCATGGCCACAGTCAAATGACTGAAACAAGTAAAAGAGTGAAAGAGTATATACTCCGTAAGATATACAAATTCTTGCATCATACTTGAATTCACTAGTCAACTGATTATTCAACTGAATATTCCTACCCATTCCAGCATGGAGAATGGACGGTAAATGATGATGATAATGGTGATGAATATTCACACAACTTAAACCGTGTTACTTGTACATTGTAGTAACCCTATGACTAAAATAACATAAGGCACTCTCAGTGTGATCGTTGTTAGTCTTATATATCAACATTGTATAAGAAAAACAAACTGTACAAGACACAGGGAGGGACTTATTCAAATATATTAACTAGTACTTTATTTTATCAGCTTTGAAAGGCTGAAAGGCAAAGTTGGCCAAGGCGTTATTAGAACTCGGTACATAAAGAGCCAGAATAAATACCACAAAACTTTTCCTCTGATGCCCTTATGATTCTGTCTACTCATTACCTCTCTTTTACTCTTTTACTTGTTTCGGTCATTTCACTGCGGCCAGGTAAAATGCTTAGTCAATATTTTGTCCATCTTTACATTCTGAGTTCAAACTCTGTCAAGGTCAACTTTACCTTTCATCTTTTCAGGGTCGATAAAATAAGTACCAGTTATGCACTGAGGTCAATGTAATTGATTTATCCCTCCCCCAAACTAGCTGACCTTGTGCCAAAATTTGTAACCAATACTTTATTTCAATTATTTAAGACAAAAGAATCTACCAGTAACTCTTATTAAGTATTCATCATCCTCATTATCCTCATCATCGTTTAACGTCTGCTTTCCATGCTGGCATGGGTTGGACGGCTTGACTGAGGACTGGCAAGCCAGGTGGCTGCACCAGGCTCCAATCTGATCTGGCAAGATTTCTACAGCTGGATGCCCTTCCCAATACCAACCACTCTGAGAGTGTAATCAGTACCTTTTGCATGCCACTGCCATGGGAGCCAGTCAGGGGTCACTGGCATCGACCACATTCGGATGGTGCTTTTTACATGCCACCAGCATAGGAGCCAATCAGGGGTCACTGGTATTGAGAATAATGTACTGAGTACAAAAAAGTACATTATTGACTAAGAATAATAATGTGAATCGCTTCAATGAGAACCTTGTGCCTGGTGACTACAGCACCACACCCTACCATAATTTTCCCTGGTTCCACCAATGGAGCGTATGTTCCATCTTGGGAATCACTGTTCTAATGATTTTCCAATCTACTTTCCTCAATAACTGCTTCTAACATAGGCACCAAGTCACAAATTTTGAGCGAGTGGTTAGCTTATTAAAAGCCGTCCTTAGTACACCACTAATACTTTGTTGTATCCACCCTAGAATAATGAAAAGCAAGTTTCGGCTTTGTGGGAGTCAGACTCAGAAGGGAGAAGGGCCAGAATAAATACAGCAAAGCATTCGTTCAATGCTAAATAATAAGTTATGGTGTCCTTGAAGTTTCCTTATTTTTCTTATGAAAAAAAAGAAAAACACTTCTTAATTTCCTGAGGAAAACGTTGAGTATATGAATGGGTTACAACAATAACATCACTATACTTCAATACTTGCTGTAATAATAATAATAATAATAATAATAATAATGGTTGTGGTGGTGGTACTGGTGAATGTGTTACATTTTATGAATGTACTGGTGGAGGTAATAGAGTTAATAGCGGCAGTGGGGGTTGTGGTGGTGGTGATGGTGTATGTTGATACTAGACACAGATGTTGGGTGATGTATCAGTGAAACATCAACAGAATCCTTACTTCATATACATCAAGAAAAATATTTGTTCAGTTTTCTTCTCCAGAGGCGGCCATATTCTGTCAGTCTCTTTTTCTATCAATCTGTCTGTTTTCATATATATATATATATATATATATATATATATATATATATATATATATACATAAAAGTAAATAAATGGCACATTTATATATATATATATATATGCATACACACATACATATCATCTACACATTACATACATACATTGTGAGCGTGTATACACACACATATATATAGATAGATATAGATACATATACGTAAATGTGCTTATACATGCTTATCCATGTGTGTATATATATATATATATGCAGATATATATATATATATATATATATATATATATATATATATATTATATATATATATATATATGTATACATATACACACACATATGGATAAGTATGTGTTTGTGTTTATGTATATATAGATAGATATACATAGACACAAACACAGATCCTAACCAACCAGCCCAACTAATCAACCCTGGTGGCCACTTAACAATATGACTCAACCTCATTAGACCTGATGATTGTGTGAAAGGATCTGCAAGTCAGTATTAACAGGGCATTCTCCCACAATTCTTCTCAACATATGGGTCTAATAGAGGAGAGAGAGTCAATATTTATCTAGCTGATAGAAAAACATCTTCCGCCATGAACCATTAACCAAAAACTCAACCTTAATTATTAAGAGAAGGAAGGGTTTAATATTTCAATGTTCACTCCTTATCCAAGAGGTATTACTGAAGATAGGATTGGACATAGTCAAACGAAATGACCTATACAGTTTGATGACAAGCCTTTACTTTGCAAGTACAAATCCCATTAAATTTGGCTTTGCTTTTTCATCTATAAATTAGATCGTAGGTACAGGCACGGCTGTGTGGTTAAGAAGTTTGCTTTCAAAACCATGTGATCTTGGGTTCAGTCTCACTGCATGGCACCTTTGGCAAGTGTCTTCTACTATAGCCCTGGGCTGACCAATGCTTTGTGAGTGGATTTGGAAAACGGAAACTAAAAGAAGCTTGTTGTAGTTACTTTGTGTGTGTGTGTGTGTGTATTTGCATCTGTCCCACAATTACTTGATAACCAGTATTGGTTTGTTTACATCCCCATAAGTTAGCGATTCAGCAAATGCGATTGATAGAAAAAGAACTGGGGTTGATTTGTTCAACTAAAACTCTTCAAGGCAGGGCCCATACCTTCACGGAGGTACATACCAACCTCAATACCCTCTGGAAGAAGATGAGCTGTGAACTTTATTCTCCTGTCTATATTCTTCCATCTACTGTTTTATTCCTTTATAAACTGTGAATTTCCCAGTCTGGAACTTTCATACATACTCACCTTTGTTTTTGATGACGAAATACCCAGTGTACAAACATGCTAGCCTATCACTTGGGATATTCCAGAAACAGCTGTAAAGCTTCAAATTCACCTTATCCTAATTAAATATTCTAAACGACTTGAGATACCTGTCCTGCCTCGGTTTTTATCGTCCTTTTCCCTCTAATATAACACATACCTGCTGACTCAGAAGCCTAATATGGATCCCTAGCTCCAGCCTCAGCTGTGAACTTGGAACCTAACGGATGACCAAGCGTACCTATTCATTTAGATCATCAGTGAACCAAGCCCCTTTTATTCTTTATATATATATAAGTGTATATATATGAAAGATACAGATAAGGAAATAATTTATTCTAAATAGCATTTATATACTTAGTTCAAATTTACAGAAAACAAAAAAATGAAGACAGGTGAAGGAACAAAAAGCAGGTGTATTAGGTTATATATATATATATATATATATATATATATATACACACACACACATATACATATATATATAAGTTTAAACTTAAATCACGATAAATGTAAACAAAGTTTGCTTTTAGAAGCACCGAGATATATTGAAAGATACTGATAAGGAAATAATTTATTCTCAAATGCAGAATAATGCTGATAGAACAGCAGGAACAGGATAAAATATCATATTTTGTGGAAAAATTTGTTAGCAGCCAAAGTTTGCGTTTAGAAGCACTGAGATGTATTGAAAGACACAGATAAAGATACATCTCAGTACTCCTAAAAGCAAACTTTGTTTACATTTGTCATAATTTGAATTTGACATCAGTGTCTTATAAAGCTAGATTTATAAGTTCAAAAATTGCAGATTAATTTGTCAGTGAGCAGTTTAGCTTAATGGTAAAGCACTTGACTGGTAATCACAGGAATGTGAGTTTGAGTCTCATGGCTGTCTGCCAACAAAATTTTTCCACAAAATATGGATATTCTATCCTGTTCCTGATGTTCTATCAGCATTATTCTGCATTTGGGAATAAATGCAGTTTATACTTATATATATATGTGTGTGTGTGACCCTCCTGTCTGAGTCAGATGCCATGATAGATCATTAGCCACTACACACATTTTTTTCTCTCCTTGTTTTTTTTGTGTCCCTTTCTGTAGAAGAGCGTAGGCTCAAAACGTTAAAGACTTTTTCTATTCATGAGCGTTATACTAATACATCTCTTTGTTTTGTACACCACCTGTCTTCGTCTTTTATTTTTTCCGTAAACTCTCCCTATATATATAACCTAATACACCTGCTTCTTGTTCCTTCACCTGTCTTCATTTTTTTGTTTTCTGTAAATTTGAACTATGTATATATATATATGCATACATTAATATATACATAGATTTAAACAGAAATGAAGAGGCAAATGGTTTGGCAAGACTTAACATTTAATTTAGCTACATAATAAAAAGGTGCAAACAGTTTCTAACAGCTGTTTCTAGAATATCCCAGCTATTGGAACATCATGTCAAGTGAGGATTCCATAGGCTGAGTATCCAGTCATCATAGTGCAATGGGTGTGAAAGATGATCTTTTTAACTGGTTGGAGTCCTTCATTCTCCGTCAAAAAGAGGTAGACACAGTTCTAGGACAGCATTCATCACCCTATGAGACATCATCTGGTGTACTGCAGGGATCTGTTCTTGGTCCCCTTTTGTTTGTTGCATGCATTAATGACGTAGATGCCAACTTAAAGAATACCACAATGCTGAAATATGCAGAAGACATCAAGCTGTACCTTGAGATGAAAAGGACAGATCCTGAACACTACTGATCTTTCCTGAAATTGGACCTGGACACAATGCAACAATGGATCACAGACTGGCAACTCAAGCTGGATGTGGACAAGTGTACCACCATGCATTCTGGGAGGAAAAAGCCAGCTTCCACACATTCTCTCTACAACACTAATATCAAGAAGTCTTCTTGTGAATGTAACCTGGGCATTACTGGTAGCAGCAATTTGTGCTGGACAAAGCACATCTCTAAAATTATCAAGAAGGCCGAGGGTGTCTTGGCTTCACTCAGCAAGGCCTTTGTCGGCTGTTCTCCAGCTATCTGTGTATGGTTGTATATGGCTATGGTGCGGCCACACTTGGAATTTGCTTCACCAGTTTGGAACCCCTATCTTGCTTAGAACATTCACCTCCTGGAAACTGTTCAGAGACGTACAACAAAGAGAATACTCTCCATCAGGCATCTACCATGCTCTGAATGCCTTGCTTCCCTGGGCATAGATACACTGAAGCTCTGACATTTGGTAACTGACTTAGTAACACCCACAAAATTATTAACCATTACACCAACAACCACTTTGAGCTCCATGTGTCTAACACATGTAGGCATACCTACAAAGTCAGAAAACAGCACAGCTCCCATGACTTTCGGAAACATTTTTTCACACTCAGAGTTGCTGAAGCGTGAAACAAACTACGTGCATCAGTTGTTAGTTGCTGAGACATTGCATCCTTTAAAACTTCCATGCTTCTTGAAATTCACCAACACTACACCTGATATCCCCCTTCCCCTGCATACGCAAGCACACATGTATATCACGACTCACATGCTGTTCATTTTCCTGACTTTTGTACATAAGTCTATGTACTGTACATGCAGTTCTGATGAGTTGTAGTGCACCTGAGCACTATACACAATAATTTCATCATTGTCATCATCATTATTATTATTATTATTTTTTTATTATGATTATTATGTGAGTGTTTGTGAAATTACTAGAAAAATACTAACTTTATTGGTAAAAAATCTTACAATGAATTATTGAAATTGAAAAATGTCTATATTTCAAAACAAAATGTCCACATATTTTAGGATTTATTTTGACTTCAGCCATTTTCTTATGTGCATCTGCTCGATATTCCTTGCCTCTGTTACAGATGGTGGGTCATCGACATTCTTGAATCTCAGATCCAAATGGTGTGCTCCTTCAGGAATGATGACAGATATTAGGGTGTCAGAAATATTTTTAAGGACTCCAAAGGCTGACCAAGGATCAAGCAATCCATTGCTGGAATGAAATTGATTAAGAAGAAATATTTGAAAACATGGCAAACCAATAAATAAAGTTGAGGGAAGGAATTAAGGTTAGTTGGGACCACAGAAGATGGATACTTAGATTTTGTGGCGGGAGCTAAAGATGGTAGTAATGAAAACCAAGGATTCCATGTGCCAACAATGGAATCACCACATAGTTGCTGACCTGCTATATTACATATATATATATATATATTATATATATATATACATATATATATACATATATATATACATATATATATACATACACATATACACATACACACACACATATACACATATATATACATACACACATATACATACACACATATACATACACACATATACATACACACATATATATACACATATATATATACATACATATATATACATACATATATATACATACATATATATACTTGGAAATGGATGTGTAGCGTTCAATTAAATAATAATATAAAAAATATATATATGCATATACTGCATATATATATATATATATATATATATATATATTATATATATATATAAGCATATGTGGGTACAAGATGTCACAAACTGTAAAGAACATGAAATACAAAAACAAGATTCATAACAGCTTCATACCATTAACAGGTGAAATAAACATTGGAGATGCTTTGCCCCATTGCAGAAACTGTAGGAGCTATTCATAAGCATATTGCAGGCTTTTCTTCTGAATCTATTGCAATGTAGGAAACCCTTCTGTACCATCGGCAGGGGTTTCAGGGTCACAAGCATTTCGTTCCTTAACTGGTACACTTAGCCTGAGTTGGGCAGCAGGGATTGAAAAAGTCTTTGTTTTTTGGAAGGTTTTTATTGACAATTTCTTGTTAATCACAGCCAACCTGAGCTGGTTTCAGCTGCCTTGCCTATCTTCTTGACAAATTTCATTTTCTTCAGTGGTCTGTGTTTCCTGATCAATCTTTTGCAGGAAATAATGCATTGATCTTACTGGAAAGCCACAGCAGCTGACTTCAATAGGGAATGAGGCTGTGTGCCATCCCTTGATATATATTTCAATGACTAAGACCTGATATTTGGTTTTCTTTAGCTAGTGAGGAAATGTCAACTCTGTTTGCCTACAACACAGTTAATTCAATCTCGATGATAGTTTAAGCACTTCTGGAAGGTAGGAATTATCTCGTTGCAGTAATGTCACCATTACCTCCTCTAGGAAAAAGAGTCTTACAATTATCTTTCCTACATACATCAGATGTGGGCCTTAAAACCCAGCTACGCTCTGAGCACATTTATGCTCTTAGTTATTTGCATTTGTTAACATTGCACATTCAGCAGATCACAACAGACTTATCTGTCTCCATCTTTTAAAAATCTTCCATATTCAACAATCAAGTCTTATTAATTGCAAGGCATCAAATCTCCTACAAATACTTCTTATTGCCTACTTTTACTCAAAGGCAGAAACCCTTTAATGCTAACACAAATTACCAAATTTCCTTAATTCATTATTTTCTTCTCTTTATATTATAGTTGAGAAAACCTCTATGCTGTTGTTTGCTGACCTGATAGAAATAGCAGTCAAATCTCCCTTAAAATCACACCTATCATCCCAATAAATAGAAAGAACACATTAGATAATCTGTTTTTAGAGAACCTTAAAAAGATAACAATGCTACATTTGGAATGTCTTTGATCAAGAGCCTTCTGGAGCAAGGTTAGCCTGGGGTTACATAACAACAAATAAGTATAAAAGTAAATAAATAAATCTTCAATAAATAAAATAAAATAAATAAAATGAAAATAGTGAACTGGCAGAGATGTTAGCACGCTGGGCGAAATGCTTAGCGGTATTTTGTCTGTCGTCACGTTCTGAGTTCAAATTCTGCTGAGGTTGACTTTTCCTTATAAAGAAACAAAATCTTAAATAAAATATATAGAATCTAAGGATTTACCTGAAGACAATGTTAGATGCAGCTTGAATATTTTTACCACCATATTCTGTTGTGATCCAGTTAGGTCTGGGTACAACTTTCCACTGAGCATAACAAGATTCAGAAAACTGGGTGAAATTCCACTTGTTTGGGTAAAACATATCTTTGATGCCATCTGTGCAGCTTGGCATTACCATTTCTGTACAAGACTGATAATAAAACAAACAATAAAGAGTTTCTTTTGTAAACACAGGGAACAGTTTTTGAAAGGGACACAGTTAATCCTAGTCTATTTCTGGAGTTTTATTTACACTGAAAGGTCCCTGGCTTTAAGGGTATTGTGAAAGGCCTGGTTGGAGGCTCAACCTTCTGAGTTCTCTTACAAGATTTTAGAAAAACTGAAGGACCTCTGCAATAAGTGTGAATCTGAGAGGGGAATATTTTGAATAAAATCATAATTAATGGATCCTCCCATATCTTCTTTTACCCAAAACCAAGAACTTTTCAGCCCTATGTATAAAAGGATTTGGGTGAGGTTGTTGCCAGTACCGCCTGACTGGCCCCCATGCCAGTGGCACGTAAAAAGCACCCACCACACTCTCGGAGTGGTTGGCATTTGGAAGGGCATCCAGCTGTAGAAACTCTGCCAAATCAAGACTGGGACCTGGTGCAGCCATCTGGTTCACCAGCCCTCAGTCAAAATCGTCCAACCCATGCTAGCATGGAAAGCAGACGTTAAATGATGATATATATATATATATATATATATATACACATACACACATATACATACATATACATGTTTATGTGTGTGTACATGTCCATACACACAAATATGTATATATGTAGCATATCTAAGAATCCTCATATCAAATAAAATAAAATTTTTTAAAAATTGTACTCATATATTTGTCAATAGAGTAGGTATATTATTATTTATACAATACAGTATTATAAATTTGTTTCAGCTAATTTTACCAATCAGTTTTGCATGAGTTAGAGAATAACAAAAGATGGAGTTTGTCAGAAAGTCTGGCATGGAAAATATAGTGACAGATCTCTGCTACTGGAGATTAAGTCAGTGTTACATCCAGGTTGTGGGTGTAGGGGGGGGGTGTGTGAACAAAAAGACCCCTGGGTGAAATTAAGAGAATTTATTGAGAGTTATGCGCCTTGCACAAAATGCCCTCACACCATGAAGGAACTCTGGCTTTTCATTTCTTTATACAAGGGGCATAACTCTCGATGAATTCTCCTCTGAACTTCTCCCAAAAGTTTTTACATTTTACTTCTTTTTTTTTTTCCCCACAGCACTCACAAACCAGATCTGATACTTGTTGATCTCCAGTAGCAGAGAGGCATAGCCACATTTTCCATACCAGTCCTTCTAACAAGCACCGTCTTAATTTATCCTTAATTTGCGTGCAAAGACACATGATAAAATCAGCTGAAATGGGTCTATAAAACAGTATAGAATGAATATTTATATATGTATGTATAATATACTGTATTTAATGGTGAAACTCAAAAGAATAAAACCTCTTGTATAGCAACAAAAGAGCTTTAAAAAACAAAAACAAATTACCTACTGTGTAACCAAATCGAACAAAGAATTCATTAGTTAGTTGGATATTTAATCAATTCACTAATAAGAAAGGAGTGGAATTGAACCAGAGCATGTGTTACTGGCATAATGACCCTCCCTAGACACAACAAAATTTGTTTCAACACACAAATTCACATTAAGAATCTTGCAAACGAGATGCAAAAATGAAATGTATGTATGTATGCATGTATGTATGTGTGTGTGTGTGTGTGTGTTTGTACACATACATACATATTTATATATACATATCAGTCTCTTTTACTGAACTGCTAAATTACTAGGACGTAAACAAACCAACACAAGTTGCCAGGTAGTGGTGGGAGACAAACACAAACACAAGGATGCACATACACCCACACATACATGCACCCAAACACAAAAATGCATGCAGACATGCACACATTTGCAGATAAATTAGAGTGAAAGATAAGAGTTAACTCACCTGATAGCTCCATCCTAGATCTCCCATGTTTGAACTGGACGTCTGGGTTAGATTGAAGCATGGAGTTTTACCCGTTGTGTTGTAGTAGACTTGCAGGGATTTAGCCAGTGCAGAAATGAGGTGTTTACCATCCAGATGAGGGTCATTCAGTGGTATACAGGTTTTCTGAGGAGTAAACATTGATTGAGGGTTTCATTTATGAAAGAAAATATGAGAAGAGAGTGGGAGCAGAGAGAGAGAGAGGGTGAGAGAGAGAGAGTGAGAGAGGGAGGGAGGGAGAGGGGGAGGGAGTAGAGTGTGAGACAGACAGAGAGACAATGTGTTAAGTTACTAATTTGTTGGATCATCACTGATGTCATTATCTTTGGGAAAGAATTACAAAAATGATAAAACTGGAGTGAAATTTCTTCAGTCACATCACCCCTACCACCCACCATTCTGCATTTTCTCTAATCCAACAGGTGGATTTGAACACAGCACTGTAAGTTTATATAAAGCAAGTTAGTAATACACTGTTATTGGTTACACTGGTGAACTGTACCATTTCATGGTACCGATCTACAGACAGATAGTCTGAGTCAATAAGAGGAATTAAGTGTAAGGTCCATAGACAAAAAATGAATCAGCAAGAAAGCCTCCTGTGGTATTTGGCCCTGCTAGATATAGCAGCCAAATCTCCATCAAAATCATACCCAACTGTCTTACAAATATAGGAAATTTTAGATAATGTAGTCCTAGATACATGTAAAAATATTGGATATGTCATGGCTGGAATGACTTTGATCATAGATCTGGTCAGTAATGGTTGTCCTTAGGCTAAACAACAACAATAATGATGATGTTACTGATACATTTCTGTGTTAACACCTGAATGTTTGTTTGTCCATGAGACAGTGAAATTTGAACCCAACATCTCTTTACTTACTTTCACAGGCCAGGCAGGTAGAGGCTGAAGAAAATTGGTTGAGTAAGGATAATCCATCATTGCTAAATCAAACCATGTGTCACTCAACCATTCCTTGAGGTCACCAACTGTAGAGTTTTCTAGGCTTGAACACAACTTTAATTCTTCAGAGAGAAACTTCAGACCTTCACCTGTAAAAAGAATTATTGACTTTTAGTAAATATCTCATGATATTATACTTCAGATGTGTCAATGACACAAACTTATATCCCCAGACTTACAGTTGGATGTCATCAATGGCTAAGTCTATCTTGGAAACACTTGCTACCAGAGTCACTTTATGTCAATACATTTTTCACCTGTGCTCATGTTATCCAAGTCTACCCTAAAATCAATTATCACACTAAATCCTTTTCTCAACAAATCAATTGGTACCTATTTTGTCAACAGTTAACACTACCCACAAACCAACTACTAAGGTTTGACTGTGGCCATGCTGGAGCTCTGCCTTTAGTCGAACAAATCGACCCCAGGTCTTATTCTTTGTAAGCCTAATACTTATTCTATCGGTTTCTTTTGCCGAACTGCTAAGTCACGGGGATATAAACACCAGCACCGGTTGTCAAGCGATGTTGCGGGGACAATCACAGACACACATGTACACACACACATATATATATATACATATACCTATATATGCAGTCACATATTACTTTTCTTGGTCAACTAATTGATGATTATTTCTTCACCCACCTTTTACTCTTGACGTTGTTGAGAAAATTCTGTATTTTGGAAGTTATTTCTTGTTAAAATTGTCGTATTTCGGTAATTTCAACCAATCACTATCATGTATTCAGCTGAATAAAATTACTGCTGTTATTTGTCAAAAACAACTTCGGGCGGTTTATATTTCGCTTTTCACTGTTATTTATGACATATTTCATCTCAGTTACATTTGTATGAATAAACGAGTCTATCTGAAGCATGTTTACTTCATGGCACCACCATAATCGTTCATGCTTCATTTTTCATTTTTTTCCATAACTCTAACCCTAAAACCTTAACCCTAACCCCAAAACCGTAACCCAAACCCTAACTCTAAAACCCTAACCCTAAAACCCTAGCCCTAACCCTAAAATCCTAGCCCTAACCCTAAAACCCTAACCCTAAAACCCTAGCCCTAAAATCCTAACCCTAACCCTAAAACCTTAAAGCTAAAACCAGTACAAACGCATGAACGATATCATAAATAACAGTGACAAATGAAAAATACACCGCTGATAGTTGTTGACAAACAACAGCAGTAACAAAATATGAATTTTGAAAGAAGTTACTATAAAACTAGTTTTTAAATAACGAATGGTTATGAGGGTCCACAGAATAAGATAATAATCAAAGGGATCCATAGGTAAAAAATGGTTGAAAACCCCTAGCCTAGACTGACCTGAGGTGCTACTCAAAGCAATGTTATTCAACTCTTTGATAAGGCACTCATATTGTTTCTATCTAATTTGTCCTTAGTCATTATGAACTGTCTTCATATTATTAGTGAAAACTTTTATCTATTCCATTTGATATATCTTGAATGCTGTTCTAAATGTTCAAGTGTTGCATCTGTGTAAACGCAAATCTTTCCGATTAATAAGACTGTATGAGAATTAATATCAATATTAGCGTGGTCGTTATGGATATAGCACAAAGCCCTCCAAATGTCATTCATCAATAACCATTTACTGACCTTAATACTAAACTAAAGGTAAATCTGGGATGGAAGCACTCCGTCGGTTACGACGATGAGGGTTCCGGTTGATCCGAATCAACGGAACAGCCTGCTCGTGAAATTAACGTGTAAGTGGCTGAGCACTCCACAGACAC
The DNA here is from genome assembly GCF_006345805.1 of Octopus sinensis. NCBI lineage: Eukaryota > Metazoa > Mollusca > Cephalopoda > Octopoda > Octopodidae > Octopus > Octopus sinensis. The sequence goes on from NC_043015.1 coordinate 31,640,391, forward strand.
GTGTACCCTTAACATAGTTCTCGGGGATATTCGGCGTGACACAGAGAGTGACAAGGCCGGCCCTTTGAAATACAGGTACAACAGAAACAGGAAGTAAGAGTGAGAGAAAGTTGTGGTGAAAGAGTACAGCAGGGATCACCACCGTCCCCTGCCAGAGCCTCGCGGAGCTTTAGGTGTTTTCGCTCAATAAACACTCACAATGCCCGGTCTGGGAATTGAAACCGCGATCCTATGACCGCGAGTCCGCTGCCCTAACCACTGGGCCATTGCGCCTCCACAAAGGTAAATCTCCAGCTTACCTCATCCCTCTTCATGTATATCTGTAACATTGATAATGTTGCAGTTAACATTAGTATAAATGTAACATCAATCAGTGGTACTGCTATGAAGAATTTTGGTCAAACGAATCAGCTCCAGCATTTATTTTATTTTAGGCCTGGTACTTATTCTATTGGTCTCTTCTGCCGAACTGCTAAGTTACAGGGACATAAACACACCAATAATCAATTGTCAAACAGTGTTGGGGGACAAAACACATACACAATGATACACACATATAGATATACGTCGTCGCCGTTGTCGTCATCATCATCATAATCAATCATCGTCATCATCGTCATCATCATCGTCGTCATCATCATCGTAGTCATCATCATCGTAGTCATCATCATCGTCATCATCATCATTGTAGTCATCATCATTGTCATCATCATCATCATTATCATCGTCATCATCATCATCGTCGTCGTCATCATCATCAATGTCATCATCATCGTCGTCGTCATCGTTGTCATCGTCATTATCATCATTTAACATCAGCCTTCCATGTTCCTTATCATATAAATAGTGTTCTAGAATATGAGTTTCATTTACTAGAAATGATGCTGAATAAAATAATTCTTTTGTTTTCACATTGTAACATTCTTTTATGAAAAAGCAATCTTTATATCCAACTTGAACATGTATGTCTAGTTAGAACACTTGCCAACCCAAAATATGTGTGTGTGAAGGTGCATGGCTCAGTGGTTAGAGTGTCAGGCTCACAATTATGAGGTAGTGAGTTCGATTCCTGGACTGGGCTGTAAGCTGTGTTCTTTCTCTTTGGACTTTTCTCTTTCCAATGAAGAGCTATGCTCAAAATGTTAACAACTCTCTCCTTTCACCAAGCGTCAAATTAATATATTTCTTGTGCACAACCTCATGTTCATTTTTTCTTTCTCTGTTTTTTAATTGTTTGTTCTTTAAATTGACTATATATATTTAGTTTCAGCTCAAACCTGTGGCCATGCTGGGGTACCAATATTTTATATATATATATTTTCCAGTCAGTTCTTGCTCACAGTTACTGCCCGCCAAGAAGAATTGGGGGACAACATCTTAGTCACATTTTCCATTTTAAGCACGGCTTCTATGTTCTATTTCTCATGACATTCCAATTACCAACCAGTTTTCAAAGTATACTAGTTATCTTTTACAGCAGCAAGATTTTACAGAAGAAAGAATATCTTGTCTCAGAGAAGTCTCAACATCCTATATTTGTCTAGCTTATAAAAAAAAAGGGGGTTTCTAATTCCAAATAATTTGGTGTTATGTATAGTTCCAAGAATAAAACACCTGATAACAATCTGAGATGAAACAGACTGAAATACAGATGCTAATATTCCTTCAAATATTCATTATTAAGGGTGAGGTTAATTGCCTAAAAAATCATAATCTTATCAATTATGATCTGTCATCATCATCATCATCATCATCATTTAACGTCCATTGTCCATGCTGCCATGGGTTGAACAGTTTGACCAGGGCTGGCAAACTGGAAGGCTGCAACAAACTTCAGTCTGATTTGGCATGGTTTCTAAGGTTAACTCTAAGACCCTTCGATTCTAGACCTTGCTTCCATACCTGAAACTTCTCGACATTTGAAAAAATATCATTTGAAGAGAAAATATAAAAATCTTCACTTACTGTATTTTCCAAGATCATCAATTACTTTCCAACTTTTCCGGATGTTTCCTGGACAATGTTCACCTCCAAGTTTAAATGTGTTTGTTATGACAGTAAATAACCCATTGCATTTAGATATCCCAGGAAATCCCCAAATTGGAGCAGAGGCTGCAATTGACCTGGAGGTAAAGCCAACAGAACAAAAACAACAGCAATGTAACGTAGTAATGACTAAATTAGTGTTGACATAGTTAATAATAAAGTACTAAATAGCTAATGAGAAATAATTATGTGGTGGCATAAATAGACAAACGAATTAGTTTTAACATTTAGTACTTAAAACCCGAAACAGGAAGAGAGAAAGGACTGTTAGATAGAAACTGAGATGAAGCCCACCATGTATGTATGTGTGTGTGTGTGTGTGTGTGTGTAGATATCATCATTAGCATCATTTCAGATCTATTTTTCATGCTGCTATGGGTTGGGTGGATTGTCTCGAGGCTGGGATTGGCACAAATTTGAGGCTACTGCTCATCTAGATGGGTCAAGAGGCCTTATTTCATTCATTTTTGGTTAGGTTTCTACAGCTGCATGTCCTTCCCAACACCAACCGCTTTACAGTGTACTGGGTGGCTTTTTTTTGTGGCCCCTGTACTAGAAAGGTGCCATGGCCTCAACAAAACTAACAGGTCTTCACAACCTCATGCTTTACAATGTGCACTGAGTGCATTTTTCTTGACACCGGCACTAGGGAGGTAGCCATGTACCCAGCATAACAAAAGAGACTTCAAAACCCCTCATCTCTCTTAATTCCTCAGCTTCTTTACTCTTTATATCTTTATATCATTGTTGCTAAAAACAGGATGATTTTGGTTTGAATGTCCCTGATCAAAGACTCCTTTCATTGGTATTGAGCTTGGACTCAGTAACATAAAACCAATGGTGAAGACATCAATAATTATGATGACAAGGATGAGGAACAAAAAGGAGAAGAAGAAGAACAACGACTACAACAACAAAGGGTGGCATGGAAATAAGTCGGTGTGTTCTTACCCAACAATCACTCCAGCATATTTCATTCGAAACCAAGCTGATAACATCCCACCATAGGAACCACCAAAGGCCACAACAGAACTGTTTTGGGCACCTTTTATGATGGATTTCATGTGTTGAATCAGTTTGGCATAGTCTTCGAGAGCTTGTTCTGATGTTAAGTAGGACAGCTTTACAGGATCCTACAAGAAGAAAATAACAAATAATCATTACCATTGTCATCACTATGCAATCAATATTCAAAAATTTATCCAAAATATTTATTTGGCCTTATCCATCAGATCTGTAGTGACGTCATTCTTCAGTGTGCGTGTGCGGGGCTGGAACCTTCTGGAAAGGCCTAAGGAAGTTCCCTCACGCACATGCACTAGAGACTGGGGAAGAAAATTCTATCGCGTTCCTTGTTAGCGTCGGTGACTTGAGACACGGCTATTGAAGAGAGAGGACGTGTTAAACGTGTGATTAGCCTATTCTCCTGTCCCAGACGCTTGGGATTTGACCTGCTCTGTTGCTGCTGAATTTGTTGTGAGGTTTATCTTACAAATGTTAAAATTCAGCCTTGCTATATCGAACCAAGTGGTTACCAATATACCAACGTGCCTCTTTTGTAAATAAGAAAATAAAGAGTCATATATATTTTTAAGGTTGCGTTCTTGTTCCTGACTGGTAGTTTCAGGAAACAAAAGAAAGGAAATTGTGTTGCACCCAAACAGTGTAAAGACATAACCTGTTCCAACCAGTTCCTTTACAGATCTTTATACCTAAATAATTGTTTCTGGTATTACACAAATCCTGAAATTTGGAGATGAGGCTTAACCTTGAGCAAGCTTAGTGCATTATGTCATTTGTTGGACGTTTCTCCCCTGTGGCTCAAGGCACATTGTATTGCACTGAGAGGAGAGAAAACTCATACAGCAACATGATGCTCCTCCAGTGTGCTAAAGGTTAATTACCTAAATTGACCCCAGTACTTGACTAGTACTATATTTTAGCAACTCTTTGGACTGAAAGGCAAAGTTGATCTCAGAACATAAAGAATTACACTGAATGTCTCTTACCATTTTGCTTGATTCCTTAATGATTCACCCAAACTACCATAAAAATATTTTTCATTTAGAATTTTAATTACACAGTAATTCAGTACCCAAGCATCCACTTCAAATAATGGAGCTTTCTATATATTTTTTATATATAAAGGGCAGAAAATATTTTTCCATTCCAAGATGAATAAGGTATCAAGTCAAACTTAAAATCCTAACGAAAATGAATTCTATAATAAATTTAACTCTACTTTTCACAGAATTTACTTTCAGTAAATGTTTGCTTGTTATTTTTAACACAGCTTTAAAAAAATAATAAACTTAAATAAATTGTAATATACTAAGGCATTGTGTTTACAGCTGAATGCCTTTCCTAGCACTAAACTTAATCTGTTTTTCAAGTTATTCTACACATCTTTGAAGGTACAAAACCAGCGGACAATTTTTTGTTAAGGGAAATGACAATAACATCACCATAAGGGACTTGTGTAAAAAAGCAACTGTAAACAAACACAAAAACAGCCATACATAGACACATACAGTACAAGATGGGTGTCTTCCGATTTCCACTTATTAAAACCACTCACAAGATTTTGGTGGTCAACCAGAGGCTATAGTAGAAGGCACTTGCACAGGTTATTTAATAGGCACACAAAACAGTATTGTAAATTACTGAAGTGACTGTTGGTGTTTTATCTGCAGTAAAAATGGCTTTATATACATACATACATACATATATCTATATCTATATATTTAGAAGGTTGTCTATCATGGCTGGTCAGACAGTGACCATTGGTTTCACACCTATAAATCATTTAGCTGTACAGGTGATTTGTCAGACTCAAATGGCTGGAGGCACATAACCTCTCTACAACTTGTGGAAGGAAAACGTCATGGCCAGTTAGTTTTGTAAACAAAATATATCTGGAATGAAACCCTCCAGGTAAGCTTTTTTATGCACACACAAATTCTTCAACCAGTTTAACACCACAGCATGGCTCTTGATATAAACATTTAGACTAGGTCTAGTTTAAGGGTAGATACCCTATTGTTTTGAAGCACTGTTTCCTACTATAGTAAACTCAACAGTCTTGGTTTCTCCCTCTCTTTGAGGGCCTACGAAAGGGTCACTGTCATCACTGTCCTTTTCTCTCTAACTAAACTTTGTTAACGGCACAGAAATAAAAGTTGGAGTAATATCACAAAAAGTTCAGTGTCTCACCTTATAAGATTCTGTCCCATATGGTAATGACTTGCCATAGTAACGATGCTCAGCAAAGACCAACATGGCACCAAATTTTCCAGCAATGTCCATCATGAAACCCTGCAGATAAAATGAAACATCTTGAAAAAAAATTTTCAGTCAAAGATCAAAGACAAGGAATATTTGCAGAATAGGTCAGGTTTAGTAAAGATAAATAACACACACACAAACATGTGTGTATGTGTACATGTGTCCGCATGCACACACACACATGTATATAACATATACACATCGTAGCCATTGCCAGCCTTGCCTGGCACCTGTGCCGGTGGTACGTAAAAAGCACCCACTACACTCACGGAGTGGTTGGCGTTCGGAAGGGCATCCAGCTGTAGAAACACTGCCAGATCAGACTGGAGCCTGGTGCAGCCTTCTGGCTTCCCAGACCCCGGTCGAACCGTCCAACCCATGCTAGCATGGAAAACGGACGTTAAACAATGATGATGATGATGATATGACATATATATCAATTACCCAAAATATACATATATATAATCAATTACCCAAAATCCCAAAAGAGTATGGGCACCCAACAGTAGAATACTACCTCAAGACATCTTTCCAACCCATGCCAATGTGGAAAAAGTGAACAGAAAAATGACAATGATGGTGATGATGATGACGATGATGATGATGATGACGATGATGATGATGACGATGACAATGAATGACATGTATAATTACAGTTATACTGACCGTGTTTTTTAAAAACCAGACAATATCTCCTTCATTGCCAGTGTAAAAGAATATTGGGCCTCCATTTCTATCCCACCACTGAGTGGACACAAGGTATCTTTGTTGGTAGGTGTCTGTGTTCCGGCCAAAGTGGTCAACCTAAGAAAGAGTAGATAAGAGAAAAAAAACAATTACAGAGTTACAAGTCACAAGAGTGTTGTGCTCCAATGTTACAAGTATGTTGCGTTACATGCCACTGCTGTGTTATGTTACATGTTACTGAAGTCTTGTGTTACACATAATTGGTGAGTTGTGTTACATGTTAATTTCCCCCATTAATCATGTTTAATCATGAAATTTATTTTATAAAAAGACATTTGGTGATATGACAGTAATATACCAAATTTGCCATCAAGATGTAGGACGAGATACTGTGATAGCCTGGGCTTCCGAGGCCCACAGCTCTTCAATATCCTCCTGAAGAACCTAAGAGACCTGCATGGGGTGGATGCAGATGTCTTTAAAATGAAACTGGATCTCTTCTTGTCAGGTGTCCCAGATGAACCAACTTCACGGCAGGAGGTGCAGATGAGGGCAGCTGCATCGAACTCTCTCATGCACCAAATGGCAGTTGCTAAAAAGCATTCGTGAAGTAAAATCATGTAGCAACACCAAATGGCGGTGCCCCAGCATGGCCACAGCTTGTGAGCTGAAACTAGATAAAATTTTTTAAAATATATAAAATAATACCCTTTTTACTTCTTCAAACAAATGAATGTTAATAATAATAACAATGGTTTCAGATTTTGGCACAAGGCCAGCAATTTCTAGTGCACAACTGGTACTTATTTTATTGACCCCCACCACCAATGGAATGAAAAGCGAAGTCAACCTCAATAGAATTTGAACTCAGAACATAAAGATGGATGAAATGCTGCTAAGCATTTTTCAATTCTGCCAGTTTACCATATCGGTCTGCGGGGACGTAAACATACCACACCCGGTTGCTGAGGAGTGAGGGTGGGGGCAAACACTGACACAGAGATGCACATACAAGCACACACACACACATATATAAGTGGGCTTCTTTCAGTTTCCGTCAACCAAATCCACTCACAAAGCTTTGGGCGATCCGAGGCTGAAGTAGAAAACAATGTCCAAGGTGCCGCACAGCGGGACTGAACCCGGAACCATGTGGTTGGGAAACAAAGTTCTTTCCACACAGGTACGCATGCGTAATTTTTTTTCTTTCTTTTATAAATATTTAGAACTTATTTCGGTAATATTTCAGTTCATCCTTCATATATTTTTTAAAGTAATTAAAAACGGGATGAAGAGTTTATTGCCTTTGTTTTTAGTATCAGTCAACCGAAAAGTTTTAAAGAAATTTTGGACCTTCTTTAAATATGTTGCAGGCAAATGTTTTAGGCCGAAAGAAAGTGCCGAAGGAAAACTTATTGAGTATAAAATGAAAAGTGAAACTCTGAAGTGAGATGCGAATCTGAACTCGTGATTATTTGGCTGCTACTTCTAGCAAATTGAGCAACGGTAAGGGTTTCCTTTGTTTTATCTATCTATCTATTATTCTGTCTGTTTATTTATCTACCACTCAGACGATTTAATCGCCTATTTATCTCCATCTCTTTTATCTATTGTTGTCTATCAAGTTATCAAACCCACTTAGCTTATTAACATTTCTACTCGAGACAGGAATGATATTGATAAAAAAAAAAAATGAAACCTCATTCAAAACTTCCCTGTAGATTTTTTTGTAATATTATAATTTTATTATTATTATTATCATTATTATTATGGCAGCGAGCCGGGAGAACCGTTAGCGGTATTTCGTCTGTCGCTACGTTCTGAGTTCAAATCCCGCCGAGGTCGACTTTGCCTTTCATTCTTTCTGGGTTGATAAATTAAGTACCAGTTAAGCACTGGGGTCGATATAATCGACTTAATCCCTATGTCTGTCCATGTTTGTCTCCTCTATGTTTAGCCCCTTGTGGGTAATAAAGAAAACGAAACATTGCCGAAATAGGTATTTCGTCTGCCGTTACGTTCTGAGTTCAAATCCCGCCGAGGTCGACTTTGCCTTTCATTCTTTCCGGGTCGATAAATTAATACCAGTCAAGTACTGAGGTCGATGTAATTGACTATCACCCTCCCCCAAATTTCGGGCCTATAGTAAGAAAATATTATTATTATTATTATTATTATTAGTAGTAGTAGTAGTAGCAGAAGAAAAAGAACAACAAATGTAAACAAAATCTGTGCTTACAGCTTGAGTGAAGTACCGAGTTTCGAAATTGGTATGGAAGTATTCTGCAGAGAGAACTGGTTCATAGTAAGGTGTATACTTCGAAGATGTGGCCAACTGTCTTTTTAATGGTCGACCATGAAGGAATGCATGAGAGGACAGGATGAAAGCGTAAATAATAAGTAGAGACAAAGGCAAAAGGGCGTTGCGATCCATTACAAGTTGCAGTCGCGAGAACCAAAGTTAACGTGTGGCAAGAATGAAGTGAAAGATAATTTTTTTAAGCGGTCGAATCACATGACAACTTTTTTCCGACAGTCATCGAGCGATAAAGGATTGACACTTGACATTTATTGACGCTAAAACTTCAAGAGTAATTCTAATGCAGTGTTTAACACCGAGAAGCAAACTCTGCGTGGTCGGCCGATCTGCTGGAAGTGGCAGCTAAATATCTCGTTAATCAAACCCACTGTCTTAGAAAACGAATGCACTCGTAATGTGATCGTCGATGTACTATTACTTCAAAAACCAAAAATGACTGGTGGATGCGATTGGTCCTTATTTTGATCATGGGTCTGCTCGATGAGGACTGACTTGAGTTAGACAACAATTGTGTCAGGTTAACTGGAACACATCTACACCGAGAACAGGACGATCACAACAGCAGGACGACCTACACCGTGAACAGGACAATCACAACAGCTCCTTTGCGACCATTCTTTGTGTCACCTCGTTCAGTTTTTAATATCTTGGAGTTATCTTCCTTGCTTTTCTTGCCTAAACTTGTTAGTCAACTCTTTCGTCTCAGTTTTATCCTTTACTTGTTTCAGTCATTGGACTGCAGCCATCCTGGGGCGTCGCTTTGAAAAGTTTAGTCGAACTACTCAATTGGGATCTTTTCGGTTTGACCGGCAGTTTTTTAAAATAATTTTTCACGTAACTAAACACTTTTAAACTTCGTATACTGGTAGAATGTGTTTAGAAAACATCTTTTCCTCTCGGCTTTATTGAGAAAATTTTATAGTTTGTAAGATATTTGTTGTTTTTTTTTCTTCAATTTCTGCAATTTCAACCAATCAATGACGTCTATTGAGGTGAAAACATTCTGTGCCGTATGAATATGTCCCTTGTTTAAGAAACAGATTGGGTTTATTTACATTTGTGAAGAAAAAAAGATACCCTTCCTCCACCCCTAACCCTAACTCTAACCCTAAAACAGATTGAAATGACAAGGGTCATAATAATGGGTGACAATTTCATATGACACCGCTAGAAAAACTGCCGTTCAAACCGAAAAGATCCCTCAATTGCCGTGCTTATTTTTTAAGCCTGGTGTTTGTACTTTTGCCAAACGGCCAACTTACAAAGTCGAAAATGGGAAATGAAAGACTTCATTGGAGTTCTTTTAACTGACACCACATAACATCATAATATTTCTTACATAAGTACAAGGGGCCAGAAATATATATATATATATATATATAATATATATATATATATATATATATATATATGAGAGAGAGAGAGAGAGAGAGAGAAGAGAGAGAGAGAGAGAGAGAGAGAGAGAGGGCGGGGGTTAGTCAAGAGTTTACCTGAAAGCGTTATCACTCTTCCCTACCACTGGTTCTCTATAAATTGCTAACATGGAGGTTCTTCCAATTACGTTGCCCGACTGATCAAGGGCTGTGAGTGCTTGGCAACATTGCACGTGCCAGGCACCTAGTTTTGTCTTTGCTTTACCCGAAATGGCTTTTCCGTCGAAGAGACAAGCTGTGGAAAGATACAAGTGACCACCATTCTCATCGTTGAGGAATCTCAGCATCTGTTGCAGCCTCTGCTTATGACTATACATCAACAGTCACGGCGTACCATGCACTTTTGTATGAATAATCAAGTACTGACCCGTCTTAATTTTTAATGAGATCAGGCTTAATCAATTCATTAAAAAAAAAAAATCAAAGCAGGGTATTGACAGTGGAAGGACTGTCTGACCAGCGGGTCGCATCTCTTTCACAAGAAGCTGATGAACTGACGCTCAAATCTGGTTAGGCGATGCATATGTAGCAGTGATTCGAAACCGAGCGATCATCACTATCAAACACCAGTAGTTTCACGCGATCGGTCTATTAAGCGACGAATCAGCGTTAAGCCATCGCGTCATGGTTTTCCAGAACTTTCTCACTGTGCCCCTTATAAAGACTGTTTTTAGTGGTAATCGCAGAATGTTGAAGCAACCGCACGACGTCTCCATCCTCATTTCCACATCCAGCTGATTAAGACAGATGACAGATAGTAATTTTCGTCGTCACGAATACAGCACAGTTATTTCCCAGTTGTTATGAGTCAGCCCCAGATTGCTATATCAGGAAACTTGTCATAAACTTCAGGTAACATGTCTCCACTGGTATGTAATTATTGCTGTTACTATTTGTGAAAGACCAACTCAGAAAACTCTGTTTGCGAGTGTTGTCAGTTACTTCTTCAAACAACCCAAGAAATACATTTCCATTCACCAGCAGCTACCACAACTCATTTTATCTTAATAACCATTACTTATTTTACCATGTACATTATTATCACCACTATATGTAAAATTTAATATGTTAATTACGTTACCTCACGTTAAGAGCCTGTTATAAGCAGATACTTTTCTGGTTTTCTCTAACAAAATTTTAGTATGTCTAATGTTAGAAGTTTCTTTTTTTACTGTTTGCATTTTCTTTCTTTTTTTTTTATGTTTCTAGTGCAGTTGATCTTGTGTATTTTCTGTACTATAAAAGAAATGGTTGGAATCTTTCCCGGTTGGAATCTTTTCAATCTCGGTCACAAATTTTAATTAGTTTTTGTTTTTTTTAAACTAGACAGTTTGAAACTTCGGATTCTGGTTGAATGTGTCACGAAGAGATACAGTTTACTCTTAACGTTTTTGACAAAATTTTGTATTTTAGAAGTTATTTCGTGTTAAAGGAGGAGGAGGAGGAAGAGGAGTGTAAATTGTCGGTCTACGTGAGAAGAGATGTTTTTTTTCTTCTTTTAGTCGAAGTTGTAGTAATTGAGGAAACAGTGACGACTGTTTTTTTTTTTTTTTTTATACACCCCAGATAATATAAAAGTGTAATGATGGGGAAGGGGAGACAATGTGCTGTGTCAGTCGCTGAGAGATCGTCAGTTTTAGGTCAGCGCTGAGAGTTGGAGAGAGAGAGAGAGAGGTGATTAGATGAAGTTTGTCGAAATAGATAGCAGCAATGACCTTTTTGCAAGATTTTTTTAAAAACTGTGTATAGGAAGTTGTGAAGTTTCATGCTGTAAAAAAATAAGAACAGCGAGAGAGAGGGGGGAAGAGAGTAAGGTGAGTATCAATGAGTCTATGTTTTCTTTGCGGTCGTTAATGACTGTCTTTGATGTAACTGAAAATGATTAAGAATGAGAGATCCTAGAATAGATAAACTACTGACGGAAAGAACTCACACACGAGTGTGTGTGTGTACGTACAATATATCACAATTGAAATTGTAATTGTATACAGTACTCAGATGCACTATAAATATATTAAAAAAAAGAAACATAGGTGGCGGGGGGCCATCAGGTGTACAGTTGGCGAATTTCAGGAGTTTTGAAGGATGTAGTGACATGACAACTAACAACTGGTGTGCTGGGTAGTTTATCCCATGCTTCAACAATTCTGATCGTGAAAAAAATGTTTCTGAAAGTCATGGGTGTTCTGTTGGTTTTTGTTTAGTAAGCATGTCCACAAGTGTTTGACATATGCAATTCAAAAAGGTGCCCAGGGTTGTTGTTGTTGGGAAGATGGTCGATAATCTTGTGAGTGTCTGCCAAGTCAGTTTCCAAACGTCGGAGCATCAATGAAGCAAGACGTTCAGAGTATGGTAGAAACCTGACGGCGGGTATTCGTTCGTTACACGTCTCTGAACATTTTCCAGGAGATTGATATGCTGAGCAAGATAGGAGTTCCAAACTCCAAGTGTGCATGTACCATAGACATACACAGTTGAAGAGCGACTGACAACGGTCTTTCTCAGTGATGTTAAGATACCCTTAGCCTTCTTGACAATCTTAGTGATCTGGTTTGTCCTACGCAGATCGCTGTTTACAGTAATATCCAGGTCACGTTCACTAACAGACTTCTTAAGATTGGTGTTGTTGAGGGAGTATGTAAAAGCTGGGTTTTTCCTCCCAAAGTGCATGGTAACACATTTGTCCACAGCTAGTTTGAGTTGCCAGTCAGAGATCCATTGTTGCATTGTGTCCAGGTTTGATTGCAGGAAAGATTTATAGCGTATAGAATCTGTTCTTTTTATCTCAAGGTACAGCTTGATATCATCTGCATATTTCAACGTTGTAAGATTCTTCAAGTTGACATCTATATCATTAATATATGTAACAATCAGTAGAGGTTCAAGAACGGATCCCTGTGGTACACCAGATGTCATCTCATAGAGTGAAGAATGATGTCCTTAAACTGTGACTACCTCTTCTCGACCGAGAATGAAGGACTTCAGCCAGTTATAGAAATCTTCTTTCACACCAGTTGCAGAGAGTTTTGCCATGAGTCGTTTGTGTGGCACAGAACTGAAGGCTTTAGCAAAGTCAAGATAGATAATATTCACCCATGAGCCGTTATCAGTAATTCAGGTGAATTACTGCTCTATAGTGACACAATAATCGCTACATAATTCTACATAAATACGAGGATTATAACACAAAGGCCGTGGCCCACGCATCTCGTTCTCTGCTACCAGCAGAAAAAAATTACAGCTAAATTGAAAAAGCGGCTCTAGCGATTATTTTCGTCATAAAATGTCATAGATTCTTATACGGAAGAAGTTTTCGACTACAGACTGAGTCCGTTATTATCTACATATGGGTCGAAGAAAGGAATCCCTACCCTTACTGCTAATAGGTTGCAACACTGGGGTACTGTATTACTAAGTTACGATTTTAGGATGGAGCTTATGCCATCTAAGAAATTAGAACATGCTGATTGTTTATCAAGATCGATACCAAAAAATACTGAACCGTTTGAGGATACCGTGACTGCAGCGTTGTGAGCAGAAAAAGAAATTTAAAATATTTTATATAATTATTTCTTTACTACCCACAAGGGGCTAAACACAGAGAGGACAAACAAGGAGAGACAAACGGTTTAAGTCGATTACATCGTCCCCAGTGCGTAACTGGTGCTTAATTTATCGACCCCGAGAGGATGAAAGGCAAAGTCGACTTCGGCGGAATTTGAACTCAGAACGTGAGGGCGGACGAAATACCGCTAAGCATTTTGCCCGGCGTGCTAACGGTTCTGCCAGCTCGCCGCCTATTTTATATAATGTTATACGAGAATTACCAGTTACACTAGAAGAAATCAAATTAAAAGCGAAAAAGGCGAAGTTTCGCATGTCGTAGCACAGATTTCCGTAAAAAACTTTTATTTTTTTACATAAGTAATGAGAGCGAAAGAGACTAAGAGGAAGCGATTTTATGACGAGAAGGTTTCTCTTTGAAATCGGCCTGTGTGTGTTTGATGGGGTGTGGGAGACAGACAGTATGTTGTGTAAGTGAAGTGCTTCTGTTAGTGTGTGCGAAGAGACAGAGAGAGTAATGTGTGAAAGAGAGAGATAACTGATTTTTTACTCGGTGTATGTGTATATGTATGTATGCATGTATGTGTGTGTGTGTGTGTATGTATCTATGTATGTGTGTGTGTATGTATGTATGTATGGCCGATTCATCGTAATTTTTTACTCGGTGTATGTGTATATGTATGTCTGCATGTATGTGTGTGTGTGTATGTATCTATGTGTGTGTGTGTGTGTGTGTGTAAGTATGTGTGTGTGTATGTATGTATGTATGTGTGTGTGTGTATGTATCTATGTATGTGTGTGTGTGTATGTATGTATGTATGGCCGATTCATAGTAATTTTTTACTCGGTGTATGTGTATATGTATGTCTGTCTCTTCACACACACTAACAGAAGCACTTCACTTACACAACATACTGTCTGTCTCCCACACCCCATCAAACACTTGAAAAGCCGGCTATTACTCTGGGCTAAAGACGTCGTGTGCCTTCCTCTGCCGTTATCGTTCGTTGACTGTCAAAAGACCTTGTCATGTAATTCGACCTCTTAGGAAAATATTACCTTCCACCTCACTCTTCCTGCGCATTTAGTTTAGTTCTCATTGCTACAGTTTGTTGTAATGGCTTGCAACGTCCTTTTGCCTTTGTCTCTACTTATTATTTACGCTTTCATCTTGTCCACTCATGCATTTCTTCATGGTCTGCCACTAAGAAGACAGTTGACCACATCTTCGAAGTATACACCTTACTATGAACCAGTTCTCTCTGTAGAATACTTCCATACCAAGTTCGAAACTTGGTACTTCACTCAACCTGTAAGCCCATATTTTGTTTACATCATCATTTCTTCTTCTTCTTCTTCTTCTACTACTACTACTACTACTACTACTACTACTACTACTACTATTACTACTACTACTGACAAATATGATTGGAAAATATAAAGGGACAAAACAAGACGAAAGGTTACAAAGGGTTTTGTCTGTTTGTGAAAGATTGAGTAAAAAAGTAATAATGATAATATTTTCAACTACAGGTGTATGGTCAGGGCAGGTCTGTTCATTTTTGTGTGGGGGAGAGAAAGAGAGAGTGAGTAACGAAGTTTACCTAAACTTTCAATGGTATAGCAATATCATAGATATCATCATCACCATCATCATCGTTTAACGTCTGCTTTCCATGCTGCCATGGATTGGACGGTTTGTCTGAGGACTGGCGAGCCAGGAAGCTGCACCAGGCTCCAATCTAGGATCTTTTCCTTTTGAACGGCAGTTTTCAACGCAATTTCTAGTTAACTAAACACTTTTAAACTTCGTATACTGGTAGAATGTGTCAAAATAAAACATTTTTTTCTCTTGGCTTTCTTGAGAAAATTGTAATTTGTAAGTTTAACGTAGTTTAATTTTTCGAATTTTAACCGATCCTATGGCCTCTATTGAGCTAAAATCATCTGCTGCGTCTTACAAATTACAATTTTCTCAAGAAAGCCAAGAGAAAAAATGTTTTATTTTGACACATTCTACCAGTATACGAAGTTTAAAAGTGTTTAGTTAACTAGAAATTGTGTTGACATGTGCCGTTCAAAAGGAAAAGATCCCCAATCTGTTCTGGCAAGTGGGAAGCCTTTCCACGCCCGAATGGTGCTTTAAAAATCACCCACTGCTGGGAAGCAGATGTTAAACGATGATGATGATATATATAATGATGACATATATACAATACATTGCTATGACCATTGAAAGTTAAGGTAAACTTCGTCACCCCCCCCTCTCTCTCCATACAAAGTCTTGGCACTGCTCATGTCTCAGCATCCAACATTGCATCTCAAGCACTTTGACTTTTGCATCCTGTGATTTCCAGTTTCCTGGACAGTTGTTATCACGTTTGCATGTCGGATGTTCTGTGTCTCAGACTATTTACATTTCTTAACTTTGCCTCGCCAGTGACTGTTCCAGAGAATAGACTTATGTTGTTATAGACACCGCATTCATATTTTCTCTCTTGCTGTATCATTGTACATATACACTTTGTTCTATTTGATTGGACATTTTTCTTTGCTGAACGTTTTCCTTGAACATACTTGCATTGTTATCTTTTTTATCAATTTCAATTGTTTATACAATTGGCCGTTGCCAGCCTCGTCTGGCCTCCGTGCTGGTGGCACATAAAAAACACCATCCGATCGTGGCCATTTGCCAGCCTCGTCTGGCACCTGTGCCGCTGGCATGTAAAAAGCACCCACTACACTCATGGAGTGGTTGGTGTTAGGAAGGGCATCCAGCCGTAGAAACATTGCCAGATCAGACTGGGCCTGGTGCAGCCTTCTGGCTTCCCAGACCCCAGTTGCACCGTCCAACCCATGCCAGCATGGAAAGCGGACACTAAACAATGATGATGATACAACTGTTTTGCCATTGTTCATTCTTCTGTGTCCTCCTAGTGCACACCTACTCCGTCTACACTACCCTTAATTGACCACTTCCAGTCTAAGGGGTGTCTCTGTAGGCACAGTTAGCTGCCTTGACAGTGGGTTTAAACAAGCTATCCAGTAGAGGGCATAAGCAACATTGAGGTTCAGAGACTCATCTCTTCCTTTTTCTCGCCAAGACATCAGACAGTAAAGATGTGATCTAGTCTCTCTCTCTCACACCACATGCCAGCAAGCAGATAGGAGGCAACACACAAGAGAAGACCATGGTTCCCACACATCAAACCATTTTCATTTATCATCCAGCTTGTATATGTACGTGTGGCCACATTAAAGGTATTTGAAGTTACCGCCTTGTTCCATGTATTTCTTTATACCATGTTCCTGTCAAATGATATTATAGACTTCTGAGTAGAGTCACATTAGATGGCACCACAACCTGTCCATCTAAAGTGGTGACCTCGATGCAGCATGGACATATATCCAACTATAATGGTTACCCCCAACGCATCATGGACACTATCCATCTAAAGATGTATGGCAAGTGCATAATAGGAAAAACTTCTGTCGGCTCATCATTCTAGAAGCAGCAGAAAATTGGTGACACTGGTACAAAGCCACGTTCACAGTAACATGAAATAACCAAAGAAGAACAACATTCAGGGATGACAGTGGGTTTTCCAAGATATAGGTGAACACAAAAGAGCAGAGGTAATGGAGGAGCATCATAGCTATGTGTTGAGAGGAATTCTTTGGAGTTTGAATAATTCACCTCTGGAAATATGGGTGTTTTGTTCAACATTCTTAAGCAACCCTTATATTCAGAGACCTTTTGCGAGAGATGGGCTACTCGACCTGAAGAAAATTCTCACTGCAAGGTCATGTGCTGTCTATCTTGATATGAGATCACCATGTTGCGCACATATGGTTGTGATGTATGTCCCCTTATCAGACGGGTACTGCCATATCACCAAATGTTTTTTTTATAAAGTAAATTTCATGATTAAACATGATTAATGGGGAGAAGTAACATGTAACACTAGACATCAGTAACATGTAACATAACACAGTAGTGGCATGTAACGCAATACATAACACCTGTGACACGTAACTTGGTAATTGTTTTTGTTTTTATCTACTCTTTCTTAGGTTGACCACTTTGGCCGGAACACAGACACCTACCAGCAAAGATACCTTGTGTCCACTCAGTGGTGGGATGGAAATGGAGGCCCAATATTCTTTTACACTGGCAATGAAGGAGATATTGTCTGGTTTTTAGAAAACTCGGTCAGTATAACTGTAATTATACATGTCATTCATCATCATCGTCGTTGTCATCATCATCACCATCATTGTCATTTTTCTCTTTTACTCTTTACCTTTGTTTGACTGCGGCCATGCTGGAGCACCACCTTTTAGTCGAGCAAACCGATCCAAGGACTTAGTCTATCAGTCTCTTTTGCCGAACCGCTAAGTTATGGGAACGTAAACACACCAGCATCGGTTGTCAAGCAGTGTTGGGGGGAAATTTCTTCAGAAATAATGTCATTTACCTGTTGTTTCTAGCATGTCAGGTTTTCTGGTGGAAGTCTGGTATTTTTTACATCTGCTATTTCAGTAAAATTCTACGCATGCATGAAACATCAGATGAAAGTGAAACATTGGGAGATTTTCGCTTTTTGAAAGTGGGTAGATGATGGGTGTGCGAGGTGGGGGAAGGGGCTTTGAGTGTTTCTTTAAGAAAAATTAAACTTGAAAAAGAAAATATATTTCCCAGATTTGTAATCTTTGTATTTTTCTACCTGGATAAAAAATAAAAAAATTTGAAAGAAAGTTACAAATTAAGAAATTGCAGTGAGGACAGGGGGAAATAAAAATTTTGAAAATGTGATTTCTGGGCAAAATTGTATTAACCCCTTTTTATACGATGAAACAATGTACAGCTTGTGATCCTTCTTAAGAAGTGAAAGCACTTTCATGAACAAAAAAGGAAAAACTGTACCCTCCCCACTTTCACTTTTAAACAAACAATAACTGCCACCATTACACCAGTAATCCAGTTCATTATATATCAGTTGTGCCAATTCTGCCCTTAAAAAAGGAGCAAATAATACAATGCAGATGTAGGTCATAACACCTGGCAACGTTGGGATGTGTTGCTAGTCTTAATTAAACCTAACTTATTCTACAAATATTGCTTGTCTTTGATCTTTGGCTGAAAAATTCTACCAAAATTTTCTTTCAAGATGTTTCATTTTATCTGCAGGGTTTCATGATGGACATTGCTGGAGAATTTGGTGCCATGTTGGTCTTTGCTGAGCATCGTTACTATGGCAAGTCATTACCATATGGGACAGAGTCTTATAAGGTGGGACGCTAAACTTTTGTTATATTAACCCCACATTTTTTTCCATACTGTTAACATAGTTTGGTCAAAGAGAAAAAGATGGTGACAGTGACCCTTTTGTAGGGCCGTAAAGACTAGCAAGGGAAAAGGGAGGGAGGGAGAAACTAAGACTGCTAAGTTTACTTTTGGAGGAAGCAATGCTTCAAAATAACAGGGTATCTGCCCTTAAACTAGAGACCTAGTCTAAATGTTCATATCAAGAGCCATGCTGTGGTGTTAAACTGGTCGAGGAATTTGTGTGTGCATATAAAAGCTTACTGGAAGCTTTCATTCCTGATATTTCTTGTTTACAAAACTAACCGGCCATATTGCTTTCCTCACCCAATTTCTTTTGACTTCACATTCATTATTCCAACAATGATTGTGGTATCCTTGAGCGTTTTTATGTGACAAAAAAAAGGAGGACATCCATTGGAGGGTTGGCTGTCATTTAAGGGATGGTTTCTGCATCTGAAAGAAGTCTATATATATATTTATATTACTGGCTTCTGTACAGTGTCTGTCAACTGAAAGCTTAAGTAGAAAACATGCCCTGAGTGCCTCATAGTGGGATAAAACCTGAAACCACAGAGCTGAGAAGCAAACTTTACAGCCATGTCCACATTTGATGATGGTGGTGTTGGTGGTGGTGGTGGTGGTGATGACAATGGTGATGATAATTTGTTATTTTCTTCTTGTAGGATCCTGTAAAGCTGTCCTACTTAACATCAGAACAAGCTCTCGAAGACTATGCCAAACTGATTCAACACATGAAATCCACCATAAAAGGTGCCCAAAACAGTTCTGTTGTGGCCTTTGGTGGTTCCTATGGTGGGATGTTATCAGCTTGGTTTCGAATGAAATATGCTGGAGTGATTGTTGGGTAAGAAAATACCGACTTATTTCAATGCCACCCTTTATTTTAACCCTTTGTTGTTGTAGTCGTTGTTGTTGTTCTTCTTCTTCTCCTTTTTGTTCCTCATCCTTGTCATCATAATTATTGATGTCTTCACCATTGGTTTTATGTTACTGAGTCCAAGCTCAATACCAATGAAAGGAGTCTTTGATCAGGGACATTCAAACCAAAATCATCCTGTTTTTAGCAACAATTATATCAAGATATAAAGAGTAAAGAAGCTGAGGAATTAAGAGAGATGAGGGGTTTTGAAGTCTCTTTTGTTATGCTGGGTACATGGCTACCTCCCTAGTGCTGGTGTCATGAAAAATGCACCCAGTGCACATTGTAAAGCATGAGGTTGTGAAGACCTTTTAATTTTGTTGAGGCCATGGCACCTTTCTAGTACTGGGGCCACAAAAAAAGGCACCCAGTACACTGTAAAGCGGTTGGTGTTGGGAAGGACATGCAGCTGAAGAAACCTAACCAAAAATGAATGAAATAAGGCCTCTTGACCCATCTAGATGAGCAGTAGCCTCAAATTTGTGCCAATCCCAGCCTTGACAATCCACCCAACCCATAGCAGCATGAAAAATAGATCTGAAATGATGCTGATGATATCTACACAACACACACACACACACACACACACACACACACCACACACACACATACACACATGGTGGGCTTCATCTCAGTTTCCATCTAACAGTCCTTTCTCTCTTCCTGTTTCGGGTTTTAAGTACTAAATGTTAAAACTAATTCGTTTGTCTATTTATGCCACCACATAATTATTTCTCGTTAGCTATTTAGTACTTTATTATTAACTATGTCAACACTAATTTAGCCATTACTACATTACATTGCTGTTGTTTTTGTTATGTTGACCTACAGGTCAATTGCAGCCTCTGCTCCAATTTGGGGATTTCCTGGGATGTCTAAATGCAATGGGATATATACTGTCACAACAAACACATTTAAACTTGGAGGTGAACATTGTCCAGGAAACATCCGGAAAAGTTGGAAAGTGATTGATGATCTTGGAAAATACAGTAAGTGAAGATTTTTATATTTTATTTTCGAATGATATTTTTTTAAATATCAAAATGTCTGCTGAGATAAGCTGTTGTTAATAACACTATAATTAATTAGATCTTGCCAGCCTCGCCTGGCCCCTGTGCTGGTGGCATGTAAAAAGCACCATCTGTCTGTGGCCGTTTGCCAGCTCCGTCTGGCACCTGTGCCAGTGGCACGTAAAAAGCACCCACTACACTCACGGAGTGGTTGGCGTTAGGAAGGGCATCCAGCCGTAGAAACACTGCCAGATCAGACTGGAGCCTGGTGCAGCCTTCTGGCTTCACAGACCCCAGTTGAACCGTCCAACCCATGCTAGCATGGAAAGCAGACGCTAAATTATGAGATTATGATTATTTAGGTTAATTAAATCCTCCCTTAGAGATGGATATTTGAAGGAATATTAGTATCTACAAAACTTTCAGTCTGTTTGATCTCAGATTGTCATCAGGTGTCTTATTCCTGGAACTATATATAAGACCAGACTGTTTGGAATTAGAAACCCTTTTTTTTTTGTAAGCTAGACAACCTGGTTTTTGGTTTGCATGTTTCAACGAAGATCATTGGAAAATTTTTTGCTGCTTTGGACAAGTGTTTTCTTAAATCTAATCGGTATCATGCTATTTTAAATTGTCACACTGTGAAGGTGTCCTATGCCAACTCTGCTAATTTAGAGCAGCTTATGCATTGCATAAACAATAGCAAAATGTGGCAAAGGTTCAATAACCCATCTATTGGATCTGGTGAACAGTTGCATTTAAATATCAACCAAGGAGATGTAAACCGCATTGATAAACACCAACTGCAACCAATTTGTAGAAGTAGAAATACTTATGATACAGCTAGCATGGTAACAACACTGGTAAATGGAGTCAGGACTGCCTTATATACAAATAAATATAAATGCTCATGCAGAGAAAAATCAAAATGTCCTTTGATGGATCTCTGTATGAGTACAAATCTTGTATATAAATGTACCGTGCACACATGTACGTTTACATTGGGCAGATGGTTGATTCATTTAAGAATCGTTATTGTAACCATTTTGCCAGCTTTAAGAATAACAATAAGACATTCAACATCTTTAATAGATTTTGAATGGTGACTGAAGAAGGATAATATGAAGTACAGCATTAATTGGCCCATAATAAGGTACATGAAACCATACAATATAATTTCCAGGAGTATAATTATATATATCTGTGTGTGTGTGTGCGTGTGTATGTATTTGTACACCAATACCACTTAACAACCGGTGTTGTGTTTATCTCCCTGTAACTTAGTGGTTCAGCAAAAGAGACTGATAGAATAAGTACTAAGCTTAACAGATAATAAGTGCTGGTGTCAATTCTTACAACTAGAATTCTTCACGGTGGTCCCCAAGTACGACCACAGTCTAATGACTTAAACAAATGAAAATTTAAAATAAAAGAAAATATACATGTATACGTAAATACTTGGGCTATATACTCTTGGTATTCATACATAAATACTTGGGCTATATACTCTTGGTATTCATACATAAATACTTGGGCTATATACTCTTGGTATTCATACATAAATACTTGGGCTATATACTCTTGGTATTCATACATAAATACTTGGGCTATATACTCTTGGTATTCATACATAAATACTTGGGCTATATACACTTGGTATTCATACATAAATACTTGGGCTATATACTCTTGGTATTCATACATAAATACTTGGGCTATATACACTTGGTATTCATACATAAATACTTGGGCTATATACTCTTGGTATTCATACATAAATACTTGGGCTATATACTCTTGGTATTCATACATAAATACTTGGGCTATATACTCTTGGTATTCATACATAAATACTTGGGCTATATACTCTTGGTATTCATACATAAATACTTGGTCTATATACACTTGGTATTCATACATAAATACTTGGGCTATATACTCTTGGTATTCATACATAAATACTTGGGCTATATACTCTTGGTATTCATACATAAATACTTGGTCTATATACACTTGGTATTCATACATAAATACTTGGGCTATAAACTCTTGGTATTCATACATAAATACTTGGGCTATATACTCTTGGTATTCATACATAAATACTTGGGCTATATACACTTGGTATTCATACATAAATACTTGGGCTATATACTCTTGGTATTCATACATAAATACTTGGGCTATATACTCTTGGTATTCATACATAAATACTTGGGCTATATACACTTGGTATTCATACATAAATACTTCGGCTATATACTCTTGGTATTCATACATAAATACTTGGGCTATATACTCTTGGTATTCATACATAAATACTTGGGCTATATACTCTTGGTATTCATACATAAATACTTGGGCTATATACACTTGGTATTCATACATAAATACTTCGGCTATATACTCTTGGTATTCATACATAAATACTTGGGCTATATACTCTTGGTATTCATACATAAATACTTGGGCTATATGCTCATTGGTTCAGAAATTGCTGACATGCAACTGCTACTGATTTTTACTATAGAAACTGCTTCTGTTAAAGAAATAAGCATCAGTCAATTAGTTGAGAAAAGTATTGATATGTGACTGTGGTAGTTGGTTTGTGGGGGTAGAGTTAACTGTTGACAAAATAGGTACCAATTGATTTGTTGAGAAAAGGATTTAGTGTGACATCATCATCATCGTTTAACATCCGCTTTCTATGCTAGCATGGGCTGGATGATTTGACTGAGGACTGGTGAACCAGATGGCTGCACCAGGCTCCAATCTTGATTTGGCAGAGTTTCTACAGCTGGATGCCCTTCCTAATGCCAACCATTCTGAGAGTGTAGTAGGTGCTTTTACGTGCCACTGGCACGAGGGCCAGTCAGGCGGTACTGGCAACGGCCATGCTCGAATGTTGGCACTGGCAACGACCTCACTCGAATGTTTTTTCACATGCCACCAGCACAAGTGCTAGTAAGGCAACGCTGGTAACGATGACACTAGTGACAATTCATTGGAAGGTAGAATTGGCCATCGTTGACATCCAGCTGTAAATACGTTTTATATAAATTTGTGTCATTGACTCATCTGAAATATAATATCATGAGATATTTACTAAATACTATTTTTACAGGTGAAGGCCTGAAGTTTCTGTCTGAAGAATTAAAGTTGTGTTCAAGCCTAGAAAGCTCCAACGTTGATGACTTCAAGAAATGGCTGAGTACAACTTGGATTTATTTGGCCTCTGTAAATTATCCTTACTCAGCCAATTTTGTTGAACCCCTACCTGCCTGGCCAGTGAACGTAAGTGAAGAGATGTTGGTTCCAATTTCACTGTATCATAGACATCATCATCATCGTCATCATCATCGTCGTTTAACGTCCGTTCTCCATGCTAGCATGGGTTGGACGGTTCGACCGGGGATCTGGGAAGCCAGAAGGCTGCACCAGGCTCCGGTCTTATCTGGCAGTGTTTCTACAGCTGGATGCCCTTCCTAACGCCAACCACTCCAATAACAATGCATAACTAACTTGCTTTATGTTAACTTACAGTGTTGAGTTCAAATCCACCTGTTGGATTAGAGAAAATGCGGAATGGTGGGTGGTGGAGGTGATGTGAATGAAGAAATTTCATCCCAGCTTTATCATCATCATCATCATCATCATCGTTTAATGTCCGTTCTCCATGCTAGCATGGGTTGGACGGTTCGACCGGGGATCTGGGAAGCCGGAAGGCTGCACCAGGCTCCAGTCTCATCTGGCAATGTTTCTACTTTTGTAATTCTTTCGCAATGATTATGACATCAGTAATGCTCCAACAACCTAGTAACCGAATACATTGTCTGTGTGTGTGTGTCTCTCTCTCTCTCTCCCCAAATTTTCCTTCTTCCACATGAAACCCTCGATCAATGTTTACTCATCAGAAAATCTGTGCACCACTGAATGACCCTAATCTGGATGGTAAACACCTCGTCTTTGCTCTAGCCAAATCTCTACAAGTCTATTACAACACAACAGGTAACACTCCATGCTTGAACTTCAGCTTAATCAATAATGAGGCAGATTTAGGATGGAGCTATCAGGTGAGTTACTTTATCTTGCACTCTCATTTGTGTGTGTGTGTGCATCTTTGTGTTTGTCCCTCGCCATTGCCATCTGAAAACTAGTGTTGGTTTGTTTATGTCCTTGTAATTTAGCATTTCAGTAAAAGATTGATATGTATATATGAATTTGTATATCTGTATGTATGTGTATAGGATGGAGAAAGTTCAGAGAGCTGTCACATCTATTGGCAACAAAAGGACTCTCTCTCAGAGTGAAAGGTAGACTATATGATGCTTGTGTGCCAATGGCTATACTCCATGGTACTGAGACATGGGACCTGAATGCACAGACTGGAGAGAAATGAAGGCAGTATGCTCTGTTGGATGTGCAACATCAGTGTGCATGTACAACACAGTGCATGTACAACAAATGTATTGAGAGAAAAGTTGAGCATAAGAGGAATCAAATGTAACATGCAAGAGAGAAGACTACATTTTTCAGATATTTGTTGAGTGATAAAGAATTTCATTTGGCAATGGGATTGGGGGTCATGGCTTCCTCATTAATCACAAGACTGATGTTTCAGTTCCAGGATTAATGCTAAACACCACCTGTTCACATGCCTGTTGAACCTGACCTTTCTGCACATCACTGTGACAATTAGTGATGGAATATCTTTTTTTACAAATTCTGAACTTATGTGGTCAGTAGTTTAGACAAGTCAACAGTGTGGGCAATCATTAATATAAGTTTCTTCAGAAGAGTGAAAATCTGTTCAGTTGGCTTATTTGAGATGGCAGGGTGTGACTTAACCATTTAGCATTTAATCCAGCCATGTCTGGCCCAAATGTCGTACTTGTTTTATGTTAAAACTGACCAGATCCAACCTCTCACACCTACCCTACAATGTCATTCTAAAAATATTCAAACACACCATTGAAATCTTTAAAAATACAAAATAATGCGTGATTTATTCAAAACAATGTGAATAAATATGCAATATTTTTGACAAAGAAATCTGAATGCCTAAAGGTTAATGAAGATTGGTATTATATCACTGACAGACACACTCCAGCCTCTGGCTTGCAAGGGGGCTGTCTCCTCTCTCTGTTTGTCATTTCTATTGCCCTTATAACAGCTTCTGTTCTGACACCTCCTCAATTTAGCCACTCCAACCCACTCATCTCTCCATCTCCTTCTCATCACCTTTGTTACATCCAATTCCACCCTTATCCAACCCCACACTAACCCCCTATACCCAGTCCTTCCTCCTCAAATTATTGGCCCACTGAAATTTCCTCCCTGCTCATGTCTTTCCTGCAGGTGTTGACCTGCAAAGCTCAATGGTTGCAGAGGACCTTCATTGGCCCTGCCCCTTCCTTCAAACCCAGCAAGTAAAAGACATAAAATGGTGGTCAGATTCTCCCTGAGTGGTGGTGGAAGCAGGAAGGGATGAGGAGCCAGTAAATGAAACTCCAGAAATAGACTAGGATTAACTGTGTCCCTTTCAAAAATTGTTCCCTGTGTTTACATAAGAAACTCTTGATTGTTTGTTTTATTGTCAGTCTTGTACAGAAATGATAATGCCAAGCTGCTCAGATGGCATCGCAGATATGTTTTACCCAACCAAGTGGAATTTCCCCCAGTTTTCTGAATCTTGTTATGCTCAGTGGAAAGTTGTACCCAGACCTAACTGGATCACAACAGAATATGGTGGTAAAAATATTCAAGCTTCATCTAACATTGTCTTCAGGTAAATCCTTAGATTCTATATATTTTATTAAAGATTTTGTTTCTTTATAATTCATTTTGTTTCTTTATAAGGAAAAGTCAACCTCAGCAGAATTTGAACTCAAAACGTAATGACAAACAAAATACCGCTAAGCATTTCGCCCGGTGTGCTAACATCTCTGCCAGCTCACCATTTTCATTTTATTTATTGAAGATTTATTTATTTACTTTTATACTTATTTGTTGTTATGTAACCCCAGGCTAACCTTGATCCAGAAGGCTTTTGATCAAAGACATTCCAAATGTAGCCATGTTATATTTTTAAGGTTGTCTAAAAACGCGTAACGGCTAGTGTTTTGTAAACATTATGATGATGATATCGAAGTCAGCTGGTGTGACAATAAAAATTTGTGACTATGGTTGCATACTGTAGGATGTGAAAGATGAACAATGCATGAAGTTTTAAGAAAGTATTTATTTACCGTTACGCTACAATACCTTGCCTCGACGGGCAGGTTAATGATGCATCCAAAAGCATACAAAGTAAAGTTTGTGTTTGTGTCCTCTTCATTGTTTAGTAGTAGTAATTGCTGAGAGAGATAGGATGATGTTTTAAGAGAGCAGAATTAGAGCTAGAGAGAACTGCAGGGTGTTGTCTCACAGTTGCTTTCTCCCTCTGACCAAGGTTGATCAGCCAGACCTCGCTGACTTGTCACTGACTGTGACTAACTCCATTGAGTTGTCATGACTGTGACGAACTGATTTTTGCTTGGGGTGTGCTTGCTTATATAAAGATCCATAAGGATAGATATATCATTGAGAACAATAGATTTAGTTGGTGGTCTTGTTATCTCTATTTTAGCTTGTTTTCGGTGAAGTAGAAGAGGTTAGAAAGGGTCAAGTAGTGAAAACATTATTTCGGCCTAGCTAAAGGCATCTGGAAAATGTAAAACTGCCGTCAGAGAAAAACCATTGTTCCACCATGGGAACAGTTCTGTTGCAGCATTAAATTAAATTTGGCTATGGTGGATCGAATCCACTTCATGCATGCAAGATTCACTACATACACTCCCCTTGCCAGTGAGCTTCCTGGAAAGGAAACGAACGATCGAAGGAAACAAATAAATGCATGGTAAATGCCTTGGAATGTTTCTCAACAGTGAAATGCGTCTGGTGCTGTTGTGGTTAATTGCTGAGATAGCAAGGATGACAGTGTAAGTATGCTGGAGTGATGCGCAAGACAGATAATTTTCTCTGTTAATTACATGGCCAAACAGGAGTCTAACGGGGGGGGGGGAATTATGTCTAAACATGAGCGCAGAGCATGT
Source organism: Octopus sinensis (assembly GCF_006345805.1). Taxonomy (NCBI): domain Eukaryota; kingdom Metazoa; phylum Mollusca; class Cephalopoda; order Octopoda; family Octopodidae; genus Octopus; species Octopus sinensis. The sequence continues at coordinate 31,668,099 of NC_043015.1, forward strand.
GAACATCCGACGTGCTTTGAGTTGGGAGAAGAATTGAGCTGACGCAGACGTATTGCAAAACAAGGCAGTAGATGCATAATAGAGATGCATGTGCATGTGTGCAATAGTGCTTGCAAGGCTGAGCAAGATTCACTACAAAAAGATTATTTAATGTGCTCTTTCCATTTATTGAGATAGTAGGTGTGATTTTAAGGGAGATTTGACTGCTATTTCTATTAGGTCAGCAAACGATAGCATGGAGGTTTTCTTAAGAAAATAACAAATTAGACAGAATTCTAATCATTACCCTACATTTAGGGATATGAATAAACGTAACAGTACAGGACGTGGTAAATTAATTTGGGATCTAAAAGACCACAAAAAACAATTTAATTTAGACTGGTTGATTCTCTCAATTTCGATCCCTTATGATAAAGGCAAGGAATTCTGTCTTCTCTGTAATTCTGAACTATTTTTTATTCTTTTTTCTAAAAATCCCCTTGTAAACACGGTTATAGAGTGTGCATACTGATGTAAATAGTGGCAGAAACACACCTTTAGTTCATATAAATGATATCTATCATTATATGTAATTTAAACATCTTCTTCTTAGATTTCATATTCACTAGATATATATTTTCCAAGTCTATATGGTTTTATTTAATATACATATCGTTATATACTTCTCATTTATTTAGTTTTTCTTTCCTTTATCTCACCTCTTTCTATAGGCTACCTTTGATGTTATATCCTGTAAGGTTTTTTTGAAACAATCTTAATAGCGTTCAGTTAATCACTATACATATCCATCATTTTCTGTTAAAATGTCTTATTGACGAGTTTCATTTCTTCACTTCCCTGAAGAGAAGATTACATTGTTTTACACCATTTTATTCCTCTGGAATAATACCAGTGATATCTTCGAAACATGTGTTAGAAGTAAAAGAATTTGAATAACACCTCTGTTTAACACCATATATTTATATATATATATATATATATTTTCAACAATTGAGGGCAAAATTAATTAATTATTAATCAATTTCACCAAGTGTTCAGTATGCAAAGGGACCATTCAAGGCGAATTCAAATTATTACATTATATAAAAGGGCTTAGTAAAATAAATTACTTTGCCGCATACTGAACTCATTAGAAATAGCAGCTAAAAAAACTTTTTTAAAACTATTTCTAATACTTAAAGAAAATCTCTCTCATATATAGTGTTTGCTTAATTCAACTCACAAAAGTTTGGGGGTAAGGACATCGAAAAATCAAATGCTAAGGTTATTTGAGAACGTACGTTTCAAGATTAGTCAAAACAACACTTCTATCATCAGCTCAGAAATTCCTTGGTTTGGATTTGGAAACACTGAAAATAAGAACATACCTCTTCGAAGATTTGCTCGTAACTAACAGTGCCAACAAATTCAAATAAGCAAGCGAAGAATCTCCGTTCTCCCCTTTCCACCAGCGTGGGTTAAAATCATCAAACACTATGCTTATTTCGGTAAAATCCGAAGCATTAATCAGAGGGAGATTAATTATAATTTCAACAATTGAGGGCAAAATTAATTAATTATTAATCAATTTCACCAAGTGTTCAGTATGCAAAGGGACCATTCAAGGCGAATTCAAATTATTACATTATATAAAAGGGCTTAGTAAAATAAATTACTTTGCCGCATACTGAACTCATTAGAAATAGCAGCTAAAAAAACTTTTTTAAAGCTATTTCTAATACTTAAAGAAAATCTCTCTCATATATAGTGTTTGCTTAATTCAACTCACAAAAGTTGGGGGTAAGGACATCGAAAAATCAAATGCTAAGGTTATTGAGAACGTACGTTTCAAGATTAGTCAAAACAACACTTCTATCATCAGCTCAGAAATTCCTTGGTTTGGATTTGGAAACACTGAAAATAAGAACATACCTCTTCGAAGATTTGCTCGTAACTAACAGTGCCAACAAATTCAAATAAGCAAGCGAAGAATCTCCGTTCTCCCCTTTCCACCAGCGTGGGTTAAACTCATCAAACACTATGCTTATTTCGGTAAAATCCGAAGCATTAATCAGAGGGAGATTAATTATAATTTCAACAATTGAGGGCAAAATTAATTAATTATTAATCAATTTCACCAAGTGTTCAGTATGCAAAGGGACCATTCAAGGCGAATTCAAATTATTACATTATATAAAAGGGCCTAGTAAAATAAATTACTTTGCCGCATACTGAACTCATTAGAAATAGCAGCTAAAAAAACTTTTTTAAAGCTATTTCTAATACTTAAAGAAAATCTCTCTCATATATAGTGTTTGCTTAATTCAACTCACAAAAGTTTGGGGGTAAGGACATCGAAAAATCAAATGCTAAGGTTATTTGAGAACGTACGTTTCAAGATTAGTCAAAACAACACTTCTATCATCAGCTCAGAAATTCCTTGGTTGGATTTGGAAACACTGAAAATAAGAACATACCTCTTCGAAGATTTGCTCGTAACTAACAGTGCCAACAAATTCAAATAAGCAAGCGAAGAATCTCCGTTCTCCCCTTTCCACCAGCGTGGGTTAAAATCATCAAACACTATGCTTATTTCGGTAAAATCCGAAGCATTAATCAGAGGGAGATTAATTATAATTTCAACAATTGAGGGCAAAATTAATTAATTATTAATCAATTTCACCAAGTGTTCAGTA
>NC_043015.1:31673273-31680773 GCF_006345805.1 Octopus sinensis
TACTCGACAACATTTCAAATGTTGCACATCCATGCCAATACACTCGACTGAATGCCAAAACGTTGACAGAACGAGAACAGTGAAGAAGTTTCAATAAAAATAGTAATGCAATACACCTCATGGGCTATTCTTTACTGGAAAGCAGTACTCTCGTATTGCATTACTATTTTTATTGAAACTTCTTCACTGTTCTCATTCTGTCAATGTTTTGGCGTTCAGTCGAGTGTATTGACATGGATGTGACAACATTTGAAATGTTGTCGAGGTATATGTTGGCTGATGAAGATAAATCAAGTATATGTGGGCAGACATATCTTGAAAAATCTGAAACCAGTCCCACATTATCCCTTTCTAGGTATTTCATCTTTCAGATGTTCTCCCTGGAGGTAAGACAATTTTTTTCAAGTTTGTTGCACACACGCATTTTTGCTAGGACATACGCAGTGAAGCTGTACATTAGCGTCGTATTTATTACGTTCGCTATTTTCCAGTAAATATCGGTACTTCGTTGTGCCATTTATTTGCTATTATGTATAATTTTCCCTCACGGGCTATTCTTTACTGAAAAGCAGTACTCTCATATTGCATTACTATTTATATATATATATATATATATTATATATATATATATACATAAAAGCAAATAAATGGCACAACGAAGTACTGATATTTACTGGAAAATAGCGAACGTAATAAATACGACGCTAATGTATAGCTTCACTGCGTATGTACTAGCAAAAATGCGTGTGTGCAACAAACTTGAAAAAAAATTGTCTTACCTCCAGGGAGAACATCTGAAAGATGACATACCTAGAAAGGGATAATGTGGTACCGGTTTCAGATTTTTCAAGATATGTCTGCCCACCTATACTTGATTTATCTTCATCAGCCAACATATACCTCGACAACATTTCAAATGTTGCCACATCCATGCCAATACACTCGACTGAATGCCAAAACGTTGACAGAACGAGAACAGTGAAGAAGTTTCAATAAAAATAGTAATGCAATACACCCTCATGGGCTATTCTTTACTGGAAAGCAGTACTCTCGTATTGCATTACTATTTTTATTGAAACTTCTTCACTGTTCTCATTCTGTCAATGTTTTGGCGTTCAGTCGAGTGTATTGACATGGATGTGACAACATTTGAAATGTTGTCGAGGTATATGTTGGCTGATGAAGATAAATCAAGTATATGTGGGCAGACATATCTTGAAAAATCTGAAACCAGTCCCACATTATCCCTTTCTAGGTATTTCATCTTTCAGATGTTCTCCCTGGAGGTAAGACAATTTTTTTCAAGTTTGTTGCACACACGCATTTTTGCTAGGACATACGCAGTGAAGCTGTACATTAGCGTCGTATTTATTACGTTCGCTATTTTCCAGTAAATATCGGTACTTCGTTGTGCCATTTATTTGCTATTATGTATAATTTTCCCTCACGGGCTATTCTTTACTGAAAAGCTGTACTCTCATATTGCATTACTATTTATATATATATATATATATATATCTTAGAAGGTTTGGAGATGATGTACAGGTATTTTATATTAGAAGAAATGAGGTACTCAGAAATTCGAATGGTTTTATATTTACAGATATTTATTTGTATATTACATGTTTTTATACATCATATAACTTATATCATATAAAGCGCTAATATATGATATATGATATGTTATATGATGTATAAAAACATGTTATATACAAATAAATATCTGTAAATATAAAACCATCCGAATTTCTGAGTACCTCATTTCTTCTAATATATATATATATATTACAAATAAGAAAATAGAGAAACAACTTAGTTGGTTTATCAGCTTAAGGATATTAGAATGTTGACTTATTTATTTAATATATGTATGTATGTATGTACGTACGTACATACATGTGTGTGTGTGTATATAAATAATAATTAATATTTACCTCCCCTTATATTTTCAGTTTTACTTTTTAAACTATTTGGATGTCATAAGTGACTATCCTATAAATAATTTTTTTCAATGACATAAGAGATTTTTCAATTTCATAAACAAAGTATTTTATTTTCTGTTAGATCTACGTCATTAAATAATAACGGAGCACTTGCCATTTTAAAATATTCAGCCAATCAAATTGTTTTGTCTCCAGTTGATCAATACCAACTTTTTGGTAGTGGTGAGAGAATTAGTGATACCCATGGGGCAGCTGGTTCCGACTTGAAAAAATTGATCCAACCAAGCTCTCAATTCTGCATCAGTATTCAACGAAACTCCATGCATATTGACAATATGAGGGTGAGCGTTGTCGTGCAGCAGAAGAACTCCATGCTGCCGATTAGGTCTTTTCTCTTGAATAGCCATGTTGAGTCGTTCCATGTTGACCGTTCGGTTCTGTTCAAGCAATTCGTAATGGATAATCCCTTCCCAGTCCCAACATACGCACAACATCGTTTTACGCGGATGAAGATCTTGTTTCATGCACGGTGTCGCTTGTTTACCAGGGCTAACCCATTCCTTACGCTGCTTCATATTGATGTACAGGTACCATTTTTCATTGCCAGTAACGATTTGGTAAAGAAATCATTGCTTGTGTCCATGAGTTGAGTGGTGGAGAGCAAGCAAACCAGCAGAGATTGTGGCTCGTTGATTTTTGTTGTTGTCACTTAAAGTATGCGGAACCCATACTCCATACTTCTGAACCTTTCCCATCGAGTGAAGATGCTTCTCTATAGCAGTGTGGGAGCATTCCATTTTCTCTGCCAGTTCCCTTGTCGTTTCACAAGAATTTTCGTGCAAAAGTTGGTTTAATCGCTCTACATCTAACTCAACTGGACAGCCAGAACGAGGTGCGTCTTTGAGGTCAAAATTTCCATTTTTGAACTTGGCATACCAATCACAAGTGGTTCCTTCAGCTATGGCACCCTCTCCATACTCAGCACAAATGTCGCGAGCAGCTTTTGCAGTCTTAGAACCTTGATTAAAAGCTAAAAGAAGGAGGTGTCGAAAATGTTCATTTTTCTTAACTTGACATTCCATTTTAATGATTTGAAAATAAACAAAAATTTGCTAAAATTAACTAGAAAAAAGAACATAATAGATTCCAAAATGATGCAAAAATAGAATTCGCGAAAAATTCCATAATTAAAAAACTTAGTTGCCAACCCAATATTTATTTATTTATTTATTTAAATAAATTTCATTCCAGCAATGGATTGCTTGACCCCTATTCTGCCTTTGGAGTCCATAAAAATATTTCTGACACCCTAATATCTATCATCATTCCTGAAGCAGCACACCATTTGGATCTAAGATCCAAGAATATCCATGACCCACCATCTGTAATAGAAGCAAGGAATATAGAGAAGATGCACATAAGGAAATGGCTGAAATCAAAATAAATCCTAAAATATGTGGACATTTTGCTTTGAAATATAGACATTTTAAATTTTATTCATTCATGGTAAGATTTTTACCAGTAAAGTATTTTCTGCAATCATATATATATATATATATATCTATATCAAAATAAGCAACAAGGATATCCAGAGGTAATGCAGTATGATCATTTCATGCAACTCCATTTAAATGAACAATGTAAACACGACATCAATTTAAAATGTAATGTTTACATCGTTCAATTAAATGGTGTTGCATGAAATGATCGTACTGCATTACCTCTGGATATCCTTCTTGCTTATTCTGATTATAATCACCTTATTTTCAATTGTATGGATAATATCATACTAAATTCTGGTGCCTTTAACTTAAGTACCATATTCATCTGAATATATATATTTATATATATATACACATACATATATATACACATATATTTATATATATACACATATATATATATACACACATATAATATATATACATAATATATACATACATATATATATACATACATATATATATACATACATATATATATATACATACATATATATACATACATATATACATATATATATATATACATACATATATATACATATATATATATATATACATATATATATATATACATACATATATATACATATTATTATATATACATTATATATATATATACATACATATATATACATATTATATATATATATCATATATATACAATATATATATACATATCTATACAATATGTTACATTACTCAGTAGTCAAGATAAAACTCTGAGTTTCAGATGCCGAAGTGGAAATCCACAACACCATCTCTTCGGTTATCTAGAAATAGCCAGATAACCGAAGAGATGGTGTTGTGGATTCCACTTCGGCATCTGAAACTCAGAGTTTTATCTTAACTACTGAGTAATGTAACATATTGTATAGATAAATTCCTCTATTTACATAATATTGAGGTCTCTTTCTTCTTTTGTTATCTTACCGTTTTATCAATATATATATACATACATGTATATATACTTACATATATATATATATACATATATATACTTACATATATATACACACATCATCATCATCATCATCATTTAGCGTCCGTTTTCCATGCTAGCATGGGTTGGACGGTTCAACTGGGGTCTGGGGAGCCCGAAGGCTGCACCAGGCCAGTCAGATCTGGCAGTGTTTCTACAGCTGGATGCCCTTCCTAACGCCAACCACTCCGAGAGTGTAGTGGGTGATTTTATGTGCCACCGAACAGGTGCCAGACGAGGCTGGCGAACGGCCACGCTCGGATGGTGTTTTTATGTGCCACCGACACAGGTGCCAGACGAGGCTGGCAGACGGCCATGCTCGGATGGTGTTTTTATGTGCCACCGACACAGGTGCCAGATGAGGCTGGCGGACGGCCACGATCGGATGGTGTTTGTTACGTCCCCAAAGCACGGAGGCCAGTCTATGCGGTACTGGCTACGGCCACGTTCGGATGATTTTCTTGTGTGCCACCGGACTGGTACCACAAAGATACAAATTCCATTGATGTTCATCTATTTTGATTTGTTTTGATTTGATTTTCACTTGCCTCAACAGGTCTTCACAAGTGTCACAAGAAGGAAGGAAGGTATGCACAGGTGACTGACTACGTCCCAAGTAGGGGCCACGGGTTATGGCCTGACTAGTCTTGCGGGTCTTCGGTTGGTGTTTTTATGGCCACCGACACAGGTGCCAGATGAGGCTGGCGGACGGCCACGATCGGATGGTGTTTGTTATGTGCCACATCACAGAGGCCAGTCGATCGCGGTACTGGCTACGGCCACGTTCGGATGGTTTTCTTGTGTGCCACCGGTACTGGTACCACAAAGATACAAATTCCATTGATGTTCATCTATTTTGATTTGGTTTGATTTGATTTGATTTGTTTTCACTTGCCTCAACAGGTCTACAAGTGTCACACTTGCCTCAACAGGTCTTCACAAGTGTCATAAGTAGGAAGGTATGCACAGGTGGACTGACTACGTCGCCGGGTCTTCGGATGGTGTTTTTATGTGCCACCGACACAGGTGCCAGATGAGGCTGGCGAACGGCACGATCGGATGGTTTTCTTGTGTGCACCGGTACTGGAACCACAAAGATACAAATTCCATTGATGTTCATCTATTTTGATTTGGTTTGATTTATATAATGATAATAATAATAATAATAATAATAATAATAATATGAGGGAATATTATTCCAAACTTACAGTGAAAAATTCAATTTAGAAATACTAAATCAAATTTCACAAAATATTATATATATATAAATTAGAAAAAAACCACCCCCCATCAATTCAATAATGAAAAATTAAATTATAATCTTATCTTATATTTAATCTTTCTATAATATGTAATTTTCTAGATGGTATAATTTAATTTTTCATTATTGAATGGACAAAAGGTGTCTCTTTTCTAATTTATATAGATATATATATATATATATATACATATATAATAATAATAATAATATGAAGGAATATTATTCCAAACTTACAGCGAAAAATTCAATTTAGAAATACTAAATCAAATTTCACAAAATATAATATATATGTATATAAATTAGAAAAAAAAAACACCCCCCATCAATTCAATAATGAAAAATTAAATTATAATCTTATCTTATATTTAATCTTTCTATAATATGTAATTTTCTAGATGGTATAATTTAATTTTTCATTATTGAAATGATAAAAGGTGCTCCTTTTCCAATTTATATACATATATATATATATATATATACACATATATAATAATAATAATAATAATATATGAAGGAATATTATTCCAAACTTACAAGGAAAATTCAATTAGAATACTAAATCAAATTTCACAAAATATTATATATATATAAATTAGAAAAAAAAAAACACCCTTCATCAATTCAACAATGAAAAATTAAATTATAATCTTATCTTATATTTAATCTTTCTATAATATGTAATTTTCTAGATGGTGTAATTTAATTTTTCATTATTGAATTGACAAAAGGTGCTTCTCCTTCTAATTTATATATATGTATATATAATAAAAGCAATTAAGATTCAAGTCAATTCCAATGAATTTACTTCATATAGGCAAATCAAAAGTAAATAAAAAACAGGAAAAAAACAACAAAACGAAATTTTACATTAATTACATTTGATGGATATTTGTCCTCATCTTGTTTGTTATTAACACATTTCAGCTGATATACCTCCAGCCTTCATCAGGTGTCTTGGGGTAATTTCAAACCTGGGTCTCATTCCTAGGTATTTTTCCGATATTATTATTATTATTATTTTATTATTATTATTATTATTCAGGTCACTGTGCTGCCTGGAATCAACTCAGATCTTGGCGTTAGTAGATCACACTCTTACCCACTACGCCATATGCCGGGGGAAATTATGGAGTGAATTTTAGGGCATATAAATCTAATATTTTCCTATCCTTCCTTAACACTGGTTCCCATATGCTACTCATATCTGCACTGGGTCTGCTTAGGAGGTTGTTGTGTCCTTAGCATATGTGCTGCCTCTTTTCCATGTATCAAGGGGAAACAGCTGGGATTTACTATATCATCATCATCATCGTTTTTAACATCTGCTTTCCATGCCAGCATGGTTGGATGATTTGACTGAGGACTGGCGAACCAGATAGCTGCACCAGGCTCCAATCTGATCTGGCAGAGTTTCTACAGCTGGATGCCCTTCCTAATGCCAACCACTCCGAAAGATTAGAATGTGATAAAGAGACATAAACAGATGTCTTGCTGCAGAGGGTGTACATGATTACCCCAACCGTGAGTGAAAGGGAGAGAGAGAGAGAGGAAGAGAGCGAGAGTTGGTTGTTTGGAATTTTGAACCTATAATAGGTTCCAGATTCTGATACAATACCAAGTTCAACAGAAGACATCTGAAGAAGGCTGGAGTATACACAGCCAAAACATAGTGAAAGCAATAATCAAGATGGGACACCTGACTGTCTAACATAAGCAATATACATAATACAAATTCTTCATCTCAGAAACATAGAATCGTAGAAGAACATAAATAATCTTAATTGATTCAAAATTTCTAGAGGTAACAATAAA
>NC_043015.1:31683273-31725773 GCF_006345805.1 Octopus sinensis
AAAGCTTTTGCAAAATCAAGGTAGATTACGTCCACATTTGATTTGTTGAGTAACTGCCTCAACACCCAGTCATAATGTTGTAAGAGCTGTGTCAGGCAGCTCCTACCTGGTCGAAAACCATGCTGGGTATCACTCAGCAAGTTATTTTCCTCAAGGAATGCGATTAGTTTCTTTCTGACTATCCGTTCCATGACTTTGCTGATATGTGAAGTCAGAGAGATGGGCCTATAGTTTTTGGCATCTGCTCTACTTCCCCCTTTATGTATTGGGCATATTATTCCCTCCTTCAGCTTGCTTGGCAGTTTACCATTCGCAAGAAAGCTCTGGAAGAGAATCTTGAGGGGTTTTGCCAGGGCATGCTTACACGCTTTGAGGAGGATGGCTGGGAAACCATCTGGACCAGCAGGTGAGTTTGTGTCCACTTCATCTATAGCTAGTAGGACATCTTTTTCGCTAATGTCAATACATTCTATTGTAACCGCCTCGCTGGTTATAGGTGAGGCGGCAAAGAAGTCCACTGGTTCGTTCACTTGTCTGTGTTCCAATGGGGTGGTAAAGACACTTTTGAACTGGTCATTCAGCATCTCACTGATCTTAGTTGGACTGTCTGTGAGGGAGCCATCCTTTTGGAGGAGGGGTCCTATCTTGCAATGCACAGACGGTCAGTAGCGACACCTGCTGAGTCTGACTACGCTGCATTGATAAAGGGCAACAACCCTGAAACCTGTCTGCAGATGTCTGACTAGCAAGGTGAAGCGGCTGACCTCCCCTGTTCGAAGGTTGTAATGGACGCAGGTTCGTGTGTCATATAGCTAGCTAGAGGCGATGGCCTCTTGGAGCTAATCAGCGACAGCTTTAGTCTTATATGTATAAGACTGCCATATTAATATGGCGATAACTATTAATATCCAGTAACGCTGCTGTAATCTCCTTTAGAGAGACTTAGTAATTTTAATATTTCTATTATATATATATATATATATATACACATATACATATACATATATAATATACAAACATATATATATATACACACACACACATATATATATACACACATATACATATATATACACACATATATATATACACACACACATGTATATATATATATTTATACACACATATGTATATATATCATCATCATCGTTTAACGTCCGTTTTCCATGCTAGCATGGGTTGGACGGTTCAACTGGGGTCTGGGAAGCCAGGAGGCTGCATCAGACTCCAGTCTGATCTGGCAATATAATATATATATATATACACATATACATATACATATATAATATACAAACATATATATATATACACACACACACATATATATACACACATATATATATATATTTATACACACACATATGTATATATATCATCATCATCGTTTAACGTCCGTTTTCCATGCTAGCATGGGTTGGACGGTTCAACTGGGGTCTGGGAAGCCAGGAGGCTGCATCAGACTCCAGTCTGATCTGGCAATATATATATATATATATTTTTATACACACATGTATATATATATATTTATACACACATATGTATATATATTTATACATATTTATACACATACATATGTATATATACATATATTTATACACACACACATATATGAATATATACATATTTATACACACACACATGTATATATACATATATTTATACACACACAAACATATGTATGTGTGTGTATATATCTGGTTTGCAAGACACTTTATGTGAATTAATGAGTTGAAACAAATTTTATTGTATCTAGGGAGGGTCATTATGCCGATATTAACACACACAGTGGATTGGTTCCACTCCTTTATTATTGGTCAATTGGTAATATCCAACAAACTGATTGATTGATTCTTGTTTTTTTTTGTCAAAGCTCTTTTGTTGCTACTTGTAACTTTTTTGTTGATTATTGACTTAGTCTATTACAGAAGCCATGTTTGTGATCTGCTTGAGATCTTGTTGTGTGTGTGTGTGTGCTTGTGTATATATGTTTGTATTCTGTGTATTCATATGTTTATGTGTGTAATTTGGGTATCATCATCTGGAAAAGACTTTCTAACTAGAAAGGGTATGGCCTGGTCAGCCTGTAATGACATGCATAAGATCTGGTCATCAAATCTAAGTAGAGACTTCAAACTTGAAATCTTCAAAGCCACAGTCGAACCAATTCTAGTATATGGCTCAGAAACCTGGACGTTATCAAAGAAGCTTGAGAGGTGGTTGGATGGAACCTACACTCGCCTCCTTATGAGAGCTCAAAATCTCTCGTGGAAGCGCCATCCAACCAAAATGCAAATATACGAGAAACTACCACCTGTGTCATCTCTTGTGAAAGGTAAGAGAGTCCAGTTTGCTGGACATTGTTGTAGAGCTGAAAAAGAGGTAATTTCTACTTTTCTCCTCTGGAAGCCATCTACTCGCAATACCAGAGGGCGCACACTCTCCTACCCTGATGTAATCTCCAGGAATACAGGCATCCAGCAACAGGACCTCCGTAATGCTATGATGGACCATGAAGTCTGGCGTAACATAGTAAATTCCATTGTCTCGACCACGGTCGAACAATGATGATGATGATGATGAATTTGGGTAATTACCCAAATTACACATATTCTCGGACAAAACAGGAAACGTGTACCCCATCACCATTGAGGATTACAACACATTCATAAGGAAAGAACTGAACTATTCATACAAGCTGGCACCGACATTGGCCCTGAATGACATTAATAACAACCACTGCAAAGTCATATGCTTATGTGTTTGTGTATATATGCATGTGTGTGTACCTCTGCTTCCTTGTGGATGCGTGTTTGAATGTGTCTATGCATATGAGTTTGTGTGTGTATGTGTGTCTGTTGTGTATGTGTGCTTATGTGTCTGTGTGTATCATCATCGTTTAACGTCCGTTTTCCATGCTAGCATGGGTTGGATGGTTTGACCGGGGTCTGGGAAGCCAGGAGGCTGCACCAGGCTCCAGTCTGATCTGGCAGTGTTTCTACAGCTGGATGCCCTTCCTAATGCCAACCATTCCATGAGTGTTGTGGGTGCTTTTTATGTGCCACCGGCACAGAGGCCATATGACGCTGGCAACTACCACGTTCGGATGGTGCTTTTTACGTGTCACTGGCATGGGTCCGTCGTCTAGTACAAATTATTATAGAAATATTTTCAGCCATTCAATTTGGGGGAGAACTTTATGAAGTATTTTTCTATATTTCTCCAGAAGGAGGTGTCATTCTTTGGCAGTGGAATCTTTCACAGTTCCCCCTGTTGGATGTTGTCGGTGAATTCTGGCTTGTTGGCATAAAGAATTTCCAGTTTCGCATATATAATTCTCCTTGCGTGTGGGGCAGGTTATGCAGTATATTACGTTCTGCGTCTTGCAATTCATGTCTGCATTTACTTCGAATGCGTGACCACTTTTAAATTTTATATGTTTGTCTCCCTCTATATATTTGTAGGTGGGGTTACTGCAGATCCCACATCTACCATCTCCGCACTCTTTTACAAAGAATTCGGTTTTAGTTTCTGATGAGAATTTCGCTCTTGTTAGTTGTTTCTTCAGGTTTTGTCTTGTCATTTACTGTTTTTTTTATGCAATATTTGTTTAATATGTTTCCCATTTTGGGGCTTTGTAGGACTATTGGTAAGTTTGAATGTATGATTTGAAACATGTTGGTAACTCCAGGGTTGTGTGTGTTTATGAAAGGGATGATGTTTTCTTTGTTTTTGGAGTTCTGAGTTGTGTGATGTCCAGTTTCATTGCTCTTGTGATTCCATTCTTTATTAGTTTGAGTGGGTATTTTTCTTCTAGTAGGGAGTTTTTAAGTTCATTTAGTTTTATTTGGTGTGTTTGTGAATCGGTTACTATGCTGCATATGCGTCTTGCCATACTATATGGGATGTTTCGTTGTATGTGGGATGGGTGGCAGGTGTAGAAATTCAAATATTGGTGTGTGTGTGTTGATTTTTTTGTAGTGGATGTCTGTTGTTATGATGGAGTTGTGTATCTTGATGTTGATGCTTAATCTTTTATTTACAAGACTGGTTTCAAATATGGAAAAAAAGAAAATAAAAGAAAAGATAATGATGGTGTTTATATTTTATTTAGGTTTCAGTTTGTTTAAAGTCTTCATTTGTAATTTTTTTTTTCCAATTTAAAAACATTTTTGAATATTATTATTTTTTTTATTCATTTTATATTTTTTCTTTACATAGAATACAAAAAAAAAATTTTTGCAAAATAAAAATAAAAAATAAAACAAATAAAAAAACATGTTTTCTCCCCCCTCCCACTTAAGACAAAAAAAAAAAGACCAGGCATACTGCATCACAACTTATAAACTGGAAGGTTAGGTTTCAATACTTGCCAAACAATGATAGGGGACTGGGAGGAGAAGAACAAGCTTAAATGATATATTTTTTTTGTATCGTTCACTTTTTCATAGGTCAAAGAACACCTAAAATAGGTTTGTTTCATATTTTTGTTTTTTAGAGGGAATGATAAATGGGTGGGTAGGTGGGGGATATTATAACTCCCACCTCCCCTCCACACAAACTAGTAAAATAGTAACAACTAGATTTGCACCGAGTGTAGTAAACATTTGTTTAAACAAACATGCCAACATTAGACTTCTCTCTCTCTCTCTCTCTCTCGCAGACAGACTGACGAAACACACAGCCACATAACTAGAAAGAAGTGACCAATACTATACAGCAGATTCACACAACATAGATGGATTGGTGAAGAAGGGGTTAAGGGTGCATAGACAGTAAACACACCCCTCCGCCACACCCTATGTTGCTTTTATGTACAAACCTCACACCGCAATCAACCAGTTTACTCTATTCCCTCCTCCCCTCTTGGGGCACTGACTCACATCTTCTTCAGATTAACCAATAAAGCATACCCCAAAAACCCACCCACCAAAAAAAAAACCAGAAAAAGAAACCCCAACCAACAACCTAGATGAAGGGATTAAAAAAAAAGATGAAAACATCCTGCAACCATTTGCCCAACTGTTCTGTGAAAAGGCTGCAGAGGAAATAATTAGGTTTCTTACATAGGCACAAAAATTAGGCAGAAGGGAGTTAGACAATACCATCAAGCCTAGAACTTGACTGGTACTTTATTTTATCAACCTCGGAAGGATGAAAGGCAAAGTTGACCTGGGGAGGATTTGAACTCAGAATGTAAAGAGCCAGAAGAAACACTGCAAGGCATTTTGTCCAATAAGGAGTAAAAGAAAAATCAGGCGATGGAGAAGGAATTTTAGTATTTGTCTAAAACGACTAAGTTTATAATTACACCAGGGGACGATATAACATGTGACATTCAACTATTAAAGGAGTAGATTTAATCTGGTCCCAGAACACATGCTTATTCAATCTTCTTTGAATGAAGAAGTTATAATACAGAAATGAAGCTATCTTAACAACCTCTAATATTTCTAAAGATTTCATTTTCTCATCTTTTTACTATTTGGCAATTATTTTCATAAGTTAGCATGGCTGGGATGAAATTTACTGACACCAAGTAGGTTTGTTCTGTTGCAGTCGAATGTTCCTTTCACTGCCAACTTACAAACATAAGAATAGTACAGTAGCAATTGAACTGGACCACTCCCTAATTAATCTTTCAAATATATAATAGCTAAACTGAGAAGTTGGCAAAAAAAAAAGGTGTATTAAATTTAGTAGAATATATCCTTCAAAATGACATTTGCTAAAACCTAAGAAAATGTTGACCTCAATATATATCTATATACACAGACACACATAAAATGACTGCTACATACATGTGAAAAAGCTTAGAATGGTGCTACAGTGATCAAAAGCTTCAAACGAATAAATAAACTGGATTAAATTAATGGAGTACTTTTTCTCCCATTTATATAACAAAACACACACACACACACAATCATAATAAAAAAACAAACAACTTTTGAGGCAAGTATTATCAAGAATTAGTCCAACAATACAAACACAAAGACAATATATGAAGTGATATTAAAGCAAGCTAAGATATACCTGAACAGGATCGTTAAGATGTGAACGTCGATGTATTTCTATTAAATAAAACACAGCTCAGGTGACTGAGAAAGCCAGCATACAGGTAATGGCACAGCTGTGACGATAAATGGCAGAATGAAAGTAAGGAATTGTTGACAGAATTTTGGGGGAGTAGAGGAGAGAAAATTAAATCGACTTGTGCGAAGTTCTTGAAACGAGTAGTCCCAATAATTTTAAGAGACTAGCAGCATATCTGATTCTTTTGAGAAATAATCAGGTTTAAATGATGATCGCTGATGTTCCATTCTGGCTCCAGTGGTTTCAGTCATAAACAGTAGGAGTAGGGGGGGGGAGAATGCTTTCTCATCTTAAAAAAACAGAAAACATAAGGAAGCCAACAAAAAATCTAAGACAAGCTCACTGACACAAAAGGCGATGACAAAAGTGAATCACAGGAAATGTTCAATAGAAAAAATTTCTTATAAAAAAAAAAAAAAAAAAGGCCATGATACAATTTCTGAAATGAATATTCAACAGGATGGTGAGTGTTAGGAAAAAAACGAAGATGAAGTGGCTGTGTTTGTGTGTGTGTGTGTGTGTAAAAACGTGTAAGCATTTAAAATCATGATCAAAATTACAACTGCATACAATTCACACGTGGCTGTACACATACAATACTCACTCGCAATGTATTATACACACACACACACACACAGTATACATATATATATATATATATATATATATAATATATATATATACGTAAACAAGAGACACAAGTATGTTTCTGAGCTACATGGAAGTGTAGAAACGAAGGAATAGTTGAATACAGACCAACACTGTTGACCACTGCCATCTTTAATAAGCCAATACTCACACCTAAAGTGATTAATAACAAACGAACATGTTGGCAAATACTGTGAGAGAAACTGGTGGTGTTTGTGTTGGTAACGTGTGACAGGCAAGCTGGAGCAATTGGTAGGTTTCTACAGCTAAGGTTTTCAGGGATGGGGGTGTTCATGACATCAAAGAGGAGGTAAAAAAACAAGAGGTGCAAAGCAGCTTTGTACAGGGCAGGTGGTTGGTATAGCAACATCAGCAAGTATAGACAAATTACACAAGGTTCAACTAAAAGGTGCACTACTTAGGGGTCAGGGATGGGGGGTGGGGTGGGGAGGGTAACCAAAGAAAACAGATTTAAATTAAAGTATCATTCAAAATAAGAGAAGATTCTTGCTTGTAATATTGTAATTTAGGTCAACCCTTCAACACAAGAAGGACTGTTTTATTGTGCTTTTGGGGTTGTTGTTTCTTTTTGGTTATAGCCCAAACATTTAAGGGCAGAGTAGAGCAACATATTACAGCGAGATATGTTACATATTTGGGGTCAGAAAATTAGGTTAGGTCAGGTCAGGTTAGGTTAGGTGAAACTGGATTATGTCTGAGGTTTTGGTAATTGATTCAGTTTATAAGAGAGCAGAAAAAATACCCCAATTATTGAAGAACTTAGTGGCGTTTCTGAACACTGTTTAGAACGTTAATAATTTTTATTCTCATCAGGTTAAAACCTTGACCCCCTTTTTTTTTTCTGTTTTATTTTGTTAAAATGTTTGAGATCTCAGATCACTGCACCAAGCTTTATTCTTTATTCTTAAAGCTTGGTTCCAATAAACTGTTCAATTATCTTTTTGTTTTTGTTTCGTAATGGAGTCCATTTGCACTGTACACAGAAAATAACAATTTTGGTAATTTTTCAATCGTGGATAATTGAGCTATCTTTGGAGCTTATTTGTATTTATTTTTCAAGAAATTTATGGACAGTCTCGGTAATAAGGCTTTGTTCCCTGCAAAACAAAGGAGTATTACGAAATTTCGATTTACTTTCGTACAGAAACGCCCACCAAGTTCCCTACCAGAAAGTGAGATTGTATGCCCCCCTCCCCGACCACCACCACCACCACCACTCAACTCTTACATTTCAGTTGATGGCTTTGATTTGGTGTATATTCTGAAATACGACAATTTCACTGTTTGTGTGAATATGATTCCAAAGAAGAGGGGTGGTGGGGGACAGGAAAAAAAAGATTATACTTCATTGTCGTCGTCGTTATCATCATCATCAAGGTTATAAGTAGGACAATTTCACACAATATTTTGGCCAGACACAACCTACAAATTCAAAGCAGATTTTTAAAAAAAATTTCAAAAAAAAAATAAAAAACAGTCTCTATTCACATTATCGTGTCATTTGTATTTTAAATAAATTTTGGCATCACTAAATTGTTTTGTTTTGAGACTGTTCGTTTCTTCGAGTGGAAATTGGAAATCGCGAGAGGAATATTATAATTGTAATAGTGAAATTTCAAAAAAAAAAAAAAAAAACCCTGGCAGTGTAAATAAAAAGAAAACAACTGAAGAAAACTATCTTAGACCTGGTATCTAGTCAGTGAAGATGATTTCAAATTTCATGATCAGAAGAACATCTTATAAAGATGACCAGCAGATGTGACTTTGTTATCTGCTAAAATTGATTTGAGTTTGTGACAAGAATAAAAAAAATGAATAACTAAATATAAAAATGACATAGAAATAAAACAAAGGAGCAAGATAGAAGAAAACTACTATACTAATGTATATATAATGTATGTATGATAAATATGTAATGTGTGTGTATATATATATGTATGTGTGTGTGTGTGTGAGTTCTGAAAACAACTCAAGTTTCATGTTCAAGTGAAAAAAAATTTACTTGGTTCGGGTTAATCTAGAACCTGCTCACCTTCAATCATCAGCTTATCTTAATCTAGAACCTGCTCACCTTCAATCATCAGCTTATCTTAATGCATACCACAAAATGGCTGGTGGTAATTTTAAGAAAAAAAAAATCACAAAACACAGTATCTGCGAATAAGTGAAAATATTGTGGCAGGGGCAATAACTCAGACTTTGAAGCAGGTGAGGAGGCTCTAGTGTAAACCAAATCAAATATCTTCTCTCGAGCATGAAACTTGAGTTGTTGTCACAAGTCATTCAGTTTACTGTATAGAAAAAAAATAATATTTCTAACTCCTCTCAAAAGTATGCATGTGAGTGTGTTTGTGTCTGTCATGAGGTGATGAAGAAGAGATAGAAATGTGAAGTAGCACTATATAATTATTGTTTATTGTATGTGTGTGTATGTATATGCCATCTATGAAGGTGTTAAGAATGTATGTGTATGTGTGTGTAGTCTTCTTTCCACTGGAAGAGAACAAAAGCAAATACCAGCATATATATTGTAGATGTGGCTAAGATGTTACATTTGAAGTGAACACATCTCCATATTTTGTGTTGCTGTATGTGTGATGTGTTGAGGAAGGGGAGTAAAACAGTCCCGTGGAGTGGCCAGAACACAACAACCAAGCACACAGCAAAGGTACGCACTTTATCATTCTATGTCTTCTGTTATATTTCCTTCACTGTCATGTCTGTGGAAAATGAGAGAGAAAGAAAGAGAAAACTGATGAAATGGTATAAAACAAAAAAAAAACATGTCAGTTTAGTATGCTTGTTAAAGTCTGTTTTTAGTTTATATACAAATATACCATGTTCTTGTATTGATATGTGCATGCATGTAATATATTTCCATATGTAACAAAATAATTTGACAATATGAATTTTTAATTATTTTCTGAGATTTTACAAAAACAACAAAAATATTACAAAAAAAAAATACTATCGGGACATTGAGGCTTTTAGTGGAGTTCACTCAGTAGTAAACATCTGGACCCGAGCTTAGATTTTTCTCAAAACATCTCATGGTACAAGAGGCGATTTATGAATACATTACATTTCCCTGCTATTGCTATTTAATGCAAGGAAGACTTTCCTGACCATATTGGGGGTTATATTCTGGAGTTTTCTTTATCCTAATACAAGACGAAGGCCAGTCAATAACAATGTGTTATTGGAAGGGACATACAAAATGAAATTGAGAACCTACTATATAGATAATAGGGGATAGATTCCTGGTGTGGCGTGATCAAATGCATCTCAATCGCAGCCAATTGAAATTAAAATGAAATTTTTCTTATAACTGGTCAGGTTTCTTATAGATGGCCGCCAACCCCACCGCCGCCACCACCATTTAACATCAGTTTTCCATACTGGTATGGTTTGAATGGTTTGACAAAAGCTGGCAAGCAAGACTGCACCAGGCTTCACTGTTGGTTTTTGCAAGAATGAATTCTCAATGACCTGATCTCATGGAGAAGGACACTGTCATGTTACACCAGAGGAACAGCAATGTACAGAAGTGTGTAAGCCATGAAGAATAAAATACTGCCGGATGAATACTAAATAAGGAGTTTGCAGTAGAATTAACAGATATAAAAAATTTTTAAATAATCAGTTGTGGCAGTTGCCGGTGTCATGTAAATGACACCCTTGAAATCGTGACTGTGGCCTTTGCTGGTAGCATGGTCTTCGAATGTTGGGCCTCGTGGAGGTCATGACGAGTGACTGAGACCTTTGGCGACATGCAGTGCTTGAGAAGATTCGTCCATGTAAATGGCACCCGTGAAACCATGGTTGTGGCTGTTGCTGGTGTCATGTAAATAGCATCCATTACACTCTTGGAGTGGTTGACGTTAGGAAGGGTTGTGCAGCTATAGAAACCATGCCAACTGAGACTGGAACCTGGAGCAGCGCCCCAGCTTGTCAGTTCAAGTCAAACCATCTTACCTAAGCCAGCACAGAAAGCTGATGCTAAATGCTGATGATGATGAAGTGGAGGCATGGTTCTCTTTGCAACCATGCAGTTCCAAGTTCGTGTTATTGCGTAACATCTTGGGGCAAATGACTTCTAATATAGCCCTGAGTCAACCAATGCCTTATGAGTAAATTTGGTAGATGGAAACTGTGTGGAAGCCTAATGTTTATATGTGTGTATAAACACACACACACGCACACACATATGTATGTGTTGTTTTTGTATTTGTCTATCACAGCTTAACAACCGGCATTGGTTTGTTTGTGTTCTTGTAACTTTAGCAGTTTGGCAAAGGAAGGCCAACAGAATAAGTGTTACAAATTTAAAATAAATACTGGGATTGATTTGGTCAATGAAACCTTTCAAGGTGGTGCCCCAGTATGGCCACAGTCAAAAGACTAAAACAAATAAAAGAATAAATAGAACCAACTTACCACTGGATTGTAATTCCATAATTTATAACATGTTCTCTCAATGTGTTTTCTGTGCTTCTTTTGCAGCCATTATTAGTGGCACTAGACTAGCCAGTGGCTTGGCTAGACGGAGGAAAGAATGCTGCAACGGAATCGGAAAAGAATTGAGATAGAAAAAAGGGAAATACCAAAATATATTGGAAAACATGACAAAAAAATATATACGTAAACAACTTTTTTTTACTGTTGTTGATTTTAGTCACAGGCCTGTCGAACAAGGAGGGCTGAGATATGTGGTGCAAGAAGACCTGGCCACCACAACAGAATTGAGATCCTAAAACCAAGGTGCCACGTAAAATGCACCCAGTACACCCTGTCAAACAAGGAGGGCTGAGATATGTGGTGCAAGAAGACCTGGCCACCACAACAGAACTGAGACCCTAAAACCAAGGTGCCACGTAAAATGCACCCAGTACACCCTGTCGAACAAGGAGGGCTGAGATATGTGGTGCAAGAAGACCTGGCCACCACAACAGAATTGAGATCCTAAAACCAAGGTGCCACGTAAAATGCACCCAGTACACCCTGTCAAACAAGGAGGGCTGAGATATGTGGTGCAAGAAGACCTGGCCACCAGAACAGAATTGAGATCCTAAAACCAAGGTGCCACGTAAAATGCACCCAGTACACCCTGTCGAACAAGGAGGGCTGAGATATGTGGTGCAAGAAGACCTGGCCACCACAACAGAATTGAGATCCTAAAACCAAGGTGCCACGTAAAATGCACCCAGTACACCCTGTCAAACAAGGAGGGCTGAGATATGTGGTGCAAGAAGACCTGGCCACCACAACAGAATTGAGATCCTAAAACCAAGGTGCCACGTAAAATGCACCCAGTACACCCTGTCAAACAAGGAGGGCTGAGATATGTGGTGCAAGAAGACCTGGCCACCACAACAGAATTGAGATCCTAAAACCAAGGTGCCACGTAAAATGCACCCAGTACACCCTGTCAAACAAGGAGGGCTGAGATATGTGGTGCAAGAAGACCTGGCCACCACAACAGAATTGAGATCCTACAACCAAGGTGCCACGTAAAATGCACCCAGTACACCCTGTCGAACAAGGAGGGCTGAGATATGTGGTGCAAGAAGACCTGGCCACCACAACAGAATTGAGATCCTAAAACCAAGGTGCCACGTAAAATGCACCCAGTACACCCTGTCAAACAAGGAGGGCTGAGATATGTGGTGCAAGAAGACCTGGCCACCACAACAGAACTGAGACCCTAAAACCAAGGTGCCACGTAAAATGCACCCAGTACACCCTGTCAATCAAGGAGGGCCGAGATATGTGGTGCAAGAAGACCTGGCCACCACAACAGAATTGAGATCCTAAAACCAAGGTGCCACGTAAAATGCACCCAGTACACCCTGTCAAACAAGGAGGGCTGAGATATGTGGTGCAAGAAGACCTGGCCACCACAACAGAACTGAGACCCTAAAACCAAGGTGCCATGTAAAATGCACCCAGTACACCCTGTCAATCAAGGAGGGCCGAGATATGTGGTGCAAGAAGACCTGGCCACCACAACAGAACTGAGACCCTAAAACCAAGGTGCCACGTAAAATGCACCCAGTACACCCTGTCAATCAAGGAGGGCTGAGATATGTGGTGCAAGAAGACCTGGCCACCACAACAGAACTGAGACCCTAAAACCAAGGTGCCACGTAAAATGCACCCAGTACACCCTGTCAATCAAGGAGGGCTGAGATATGTGGTGCAAGAAGACCTGGCCACCACAACAGAATTGAGATCCTAAAACCAAGGTGCCACGTAAAATGCACCCATACACCCTGTCAAACAAGGAGGGCTGAGATATGTGGTGCAAGAAGACCTGGCCACCACAACAGAACTGAGACCCTAAAACCAAGGTGCCACGTAAAATGCACCCAGTACACCCTGTCAATCAAGGAGGGCTGAGATATGTGGTGCAAGAAGACCTGGCCACCAAACAGAATTGAGATCCTAAAACCAAGGTGCCACGTAAAATGCACCCAGTACACCCTGTCAATCAAGGAGGGCTGAGATATGTGGTGCAAGAAGACCTGGCCACCACAACAGAACTGAGACCTAAAACCAAGGTGCCACGTAAAATGCACCCAGTACACCCTGTCAACAAGGAGGGCTGAGATATGTGGTGCAAGAAGACCTGGCCACCACAACAGAATTGAGATCCTAAAACCAAGGTGCCACGTAAAATGCACCCAGTACACACCTGTCAAACAAGGAGGGCTGAGATATGTGGTGCAAGAAGACCTGGCCACCACAACAGAATGAGACCTAAAACCAAGGTGCCATGTAAAATGCACCCAGTACACCCTGTCAATCAAGGAGGGCTGAGATATGTGGTGCAAGAAGACCTGGCCACCACAACAGAACTGAGACCCTAAAACCAAGGTGCCACGTAAAATGCACCCAGTACACCCTGTCAATCAAGGAGGGCTGAGATATGTGGTGCAAGAAGACCTGGCCACCACAACAGAATTGAGATCCTAAAACCAAGGTGCCACGTAAAATGCACCCAGTACACCCTGTCAAACAAGGAGGGCTGAGATATGTGGTGCAAGAAGACCTGGCCACCACAACAGAACTGAGACCCTAAAACCAAGGTGCCACGTAAAATGCACCCAGTACACCCTGTCAATCAAGGAGGGCTGAGATATGTGGTGCAAGAAGACCTGGCCACCACAACAGAATTGAGACCCTAAAACCAAGGTGCCATGTAAAATGCACCCAGTACACCCTGTCAAACAAGGAGGGCTGAGATATGTGGTGCAAGAAGACCTGGCCACCACAACAGAATTGAGATCCTAAAACCAAGGTGCCACGTAAAATGCACCCAGTACACCCTGTCAAACAAGGAGGGCTGAGATATGTGGTGCAAGAAGACCTGGCCACCACAACAGAATTGAGATCCTAAAACCAAGGTGCCACGTAAAATGCACCCAGTACACCCTGTCAAACAAGGAGGGCTGAGATATGTGGTGCAAGAAGACCTGGCCACCACAACAGAATTGAGATCCTACAACCAAGGTGCCACGTAAAATGCACCCAGTACACCCTGTCAATCAAGGAGGGCTGAGATATGTGGTGCAAGAAGACCTGGCCACCACAACAGAATTGAGACCCTAAAACCAAGGTGCCACGTAAAATGCACCCAGTACACCCTGTCAAACAAGGAGGGCTGAGATATGTGGTGCAAGAAGACCTGGCCACCACAACAGAATTGAGATCCTAAAACCAAGGTGCCACGTAAAATGCACCCAGTACACCCTGTCAATCAAGGAGGGCTGAGATATGTGGTGCAAGAAGACCTGGCCACCACAACAGAATTGAGACCCTAAAACCAAGGTGCCACGTAAAATGCACCCAGTACACCGTCAAACAAGGAGGGCTGAGATATGTGGTGCAAGAAGACCTGGCCACCACAACAGAATTGAGATCCTAAAACCAAGGTGCCACGTAAAATGCACCAGTACACCCTGTCAATCAAGGAGGGCTGAGATATGTGGTGCAAGAAGACCTGGCCACCACAACAGAATTGAGACCCTAAAACCAAGGTGCCACGTAAAATGCACCCAGTACACCTGTCAACAAGGAGGGCTGAGATATGTGGTGCAAGAAGACCTGGCCACCACAACAGAATTGAGATCCTAAAACCAAGGTGCCATGTAAAATGCACCCAGTACACCCTGTCAAACAAGGAGGGCTGAGATATGTGGTGCAAGAAGACCTGGCCACCACAACAGAATTGAGATCCTAAAACCAAGGTGCCACGTAAATTGCACCCAGTACACCCTGTCAAACAAGGAGGGCTGAGATATGTGGTGCAAGAAGACCTGGCCACCACAACAGAATTGAGATCCTAAAACCAAGGTGCCACGTAAAATGCACCCAGTACACCCTGTCAAACAAGGAGGGCTGAGATATGTGGTGCAAGAAGACCTGGCCACCACAACAGAATTGAGATCCTAAAACCAAGGTGCCACGTAAAATGCACCCAGTACACCCTGTCAAACAAGGAGGGCTGAGATATGTGGTGCAAGAAGACCTGGCCACCACAACAGAATTGAGATCCTAAAACCAAGGTGCCACGTAAAATGCACCCAGTACACCCTGTCAAACAAGGAGGGCTGAGATATGTGGTGCAAGAAGACCTGGCCACCACAACAGAATTGAGATCCTAAAACCAAGGTGCCACGTAAAATGCACCCAGTACACCCTGTCAATCAAGGAGGGCTGAGATATGTGGTGCAAGAAGACCTGGCACCACAACAGAATTGAGACCCTAAAACCAAGGTGCCACGTAAAATGCACCCAGTACACCCTGTCAAACAAGGAGGGCTGAGATATGTGGTGCAAGAAGACCTGGCCACCACAACAGAATTGAGATCCTAAAACCAAGGTGCCATGTAAAATGCACCCAGTACACCCTGTCAATCAAGGAGGGCTGAGATATGTGGTGCAAGAAGACCTGGCCACCACAACAGAATTGAGACCCTAAAACCAAGGTGCCACGTAAAATGCACCCAGTACACCCTGTCGAACAAGGAGGGCTGAGATATGTGGTGCAAGAAGACCTGGCCACCACAACAGAATTGAGATCCTAAAACCAAGGTGCCACATAAAATGCACCCAGTACACCCTGTCAAACAAGGAGGGCTGAGATATGTGGTGCAAGAGAGACCTGCCACCACAACAGAATTGAGATCCTAAAACCAAGGTGCCACGTAAAATGCACCCAGTACAACCCTGTCAATCAAGGAGGGCTGAGATATGTGGTGCAAGAAGACCTGGCCACCACAACAGAATTGAGACCCTAAAACCAAGGTGACCTAAAAATGCACCCAGTACAACCTGTCAAACAAGGAGGGCTGAGATATGTGGTGCAAGAAGACCTGGCCACCACACAGAATTGAGATCCTAAAACCAAGGTGCCACGTAAAATGCACCCAGTACAACCTGTCGAACAGGAGGGCTGATTATGTGTTGCAAGAAGACCTGGCCACCACAACAGAATTGAGACCCTAAAACAAGGTGCCACGTAAAATGCACCCAGTACACCCTGTCAAACAAGGAGGGCTGAGATATGTGGTGCAAGAAGACCTGGCCACCACAACAGAATTGAGACCCTAAAACCAAGGTGCCACGTAAAATGCACCCAGTACACCCTGTCAAACAAGGAGGGCTGAGATATGTGGTGCAAGAAGACCTGGCCACCACAACAGAATTGAGATCCTAAAACCAAGGTGCCACGTAAAATGCACCCAGTACACCCTGTCAATCAAGGAGGGCTGAGATATGTGGTGCAAGAAGACCTGGCCACCACAACAGAATTGAGACCCTAAAACCAAGGTGCCACGTAAAATGCACCCAGTACACACCCTGTCAAACAAGGAGGGCTGAGATATGTGTGCAAGAAGACCTGGCCCCACAACAGAATTGAGACCCTAAAACCAAGGTGCCACGTAAAATGCACCCCTACACACCCTGTCAATCAAGGAGGGCTGAGATATGTGGTGCAAGAAGACCTGGCCACCACAACAGAATGAGACCCTAAAACCAAGGTGCCACGTAAATGCCCCAGTACACCCTGTCAATCAAGGAGGGCTGAGATATGTGGTGCAAGAAGACCTGGCCACCACAACAGAATTGAGACCCTAAAACCAAGGTGCCACGTAAAATGCCCCAGTACACCCTGTCAACAAGGAGGGCTGAGATATGTGGTGCAAGAAGACCTGGCCACCACAACAGAATTGAGATCCTAAAACCAAGGTGCCACGTAAAATGCACCCAGTACACCCTGTCAATCAAGGAGGCTGAGATATGTGGTGCAAGAAGACCTGGCCACCACAACAGAATTGAGACCCTAAAACCAAGGTGCCACGTAAAATGCACCCAGTACACCCTGTCAAACAAGGAGGGCTGAGATATGTGGTGCAAGAAGACCTGGCCACCACAACAGAATTGAGACCCTAAAACCAAGGTGCCACGTAAAATGCACCCAGTACACCCTGTCAAACAAGGAGGGCTGAGATATGTGGTGCAAGAAGACCTGGCCACCACAACAGAATTGAGATCCTAAAACCAAGGTGCCATGTAAAATGCACCCAGTACACCCTGTCAATCAAGGAGGGCTGAGATATGTGGTGCAAGAAGACCTGGCCACCACAACAGAATTGAGACCCTAAAACCAAGGTGCCACGTAAAATGCACCCAGTACACCCTGTCAATCAAGGAGGGCTGAGATATGTGGTGCAAGAAGACCTGGCCACCACAACAGAATTGAGACCCTAAAACCAAGGTGCCATGTAAAATGCACCCAGTACACCCTGTCAAACAAGGAGGGCTGAGATATGTGGTGCAAGAAGACCTGGCCACCACAACAGAATTGAGATCCTAAAACAAGGTGCCACGTAAAATGCACCCAGTACACCCTGTCAAACAAGGAGGGCTGAGATATGTGGTGCAAGAAGACCTGGCCACCACAACAGAATTGAGATCCTAAAACCAAGGTGCCACGTAAAATGCACCCAGTACACCCTGTCAAACAAGAGGGCTGAGATATGTGGTGCAAGAAGACCTGGCCACCACAACAGAATTGAGATCCTAACCAGGTGCCACGTAAAATGCACCCAGTACACCCTGTCAATCAGGAGAGGCTGAGATATGTGGTGCAAGAAGACCTGGCCACAAACAGAATTGAGACCCTAAAACCAAGGTGCCACGTAAAATGCACCCAGTACACCCTGTCAAACAAGGAGGGCTGAGATATGTGGTGCAAGAAGACCTGGCCACCACAACAGAATTGAGATCCTAAAACCAAGGTGCCATGTAAAATGCACCCAGTACACCCTGTCAATCAAGGAGGGCTGAGATATGTGGTGCAAGAAGACCTGGCCACCACCACAGAATTGAGACCCTAAAACCAAGGTGCCACGTAAAATGCACCCAGTACACCGTCAAACAAGGAGGGCTGAGATATGTGGTGCAAGAAGACCTGGCCACCACAACAGAATTGAGATCCTAAAACCAAGGTGCCACGTAAAATGCACCCAGTACACCCTGTCAATCAAGGAGGGCTGAGATATGTGGTGCAAGAAGACCTGGCCACCACAACAGAATTGAGACCCTAAAACCAAGGTGCCACGTAAAATGCACCCAGTACACCCTGTCAAACAAGGAGGGCTGAGATATGTGGTGCAAGAAGACCTGGCCACCACAACAGAATTGAGACCCTAAAACCAAGGTGCCACGTAAAATGCACCCAGTACACCCTGTCAAACAAGGAGGGCTGAGATATGTGGTGCAAGAAGACCTGGCCACCACAACAGAATTGAGATCCTAAAACCAAGGTGCCATGTAAAATGCACCCAGTACACCCTGTCAAACAAGGGGGCTGAGATATGTGGTGCAAGAAGACCTGGCCACCACAACAGAATTGAGATCCTAAAACCAAGGTGCCACGTAAAATGCACCCAGTACACCCTGTCAAACAAGGAGGGCTGAGATATGTGGTGCAAGAAGACCTGGCCACCACAACAGAATTGAGATCCTAAAACCAAGGTGCCACGTAAAATGCACCCAGTACACCCTGTCAAACAAGGAGGGCTGAGATATGTGGTGCAAGAAGACCTGGCCACCACAACACAACAGAATTGAGATCCTAAAACCAAGGTCCCACGTAAAATGCACCCAGTACACCCTGTCAAACAAGGAGGGCTGAGATATGTGGTGCAAGAAGACCTGGCCACCACAAAAGAATTGAGATCCTAAAACCAAGGTGCCACGTAAAATGCACCCAGTACACCCTGTCAAACATGAGGGCTGAGATATGTGTGCAAGAAGACCTGGCCACCACAACAGAATTGAGATCCTAAAACCAAGGTGCCACGTAAAATGCACCCAGTACACCCTGTCAATCAAGGAGGGCTGAGATATGTGGTGCAAGAAGACCTGGCACCACAACAGAATTGAGACCCTAAAACCAGGTGCCACGTAAAATGCACCCAGTACACACCCTGTCAAACAAGGAGGCTGAGATATGTGGTGCAAGAAGACCTGGCCACCACAACAGAATTGAGATCCTAAAACCAAGGTGCCATGTAAAATGCACCCAGTACACCCTGTCAATCAAGGAGGGCTGAGATATGTGGTGCAAGAAGACCTGGCCACCACAACAGAATTGAGACCCTAAAACCAAGGTGCCACGTAAAATGCACCCAGTACACCCTGTCGAACAAGGAGGGCTGAGATATGTGGTGCAAGAAGACCTGCCACCACAACAGAATGAGATCCTAAAACCAAGGTGCCACGTAAAATGCCCAGTACACCCTGTCAATCAAGGAGGGCTGAGATATGTGGTGCAAGAAGACCTGGCCACCACAACAGAATTGAGACCCTAAAACCAAGGTGCCACGTAAAATGCACCCAGTACACCCTGTCAAACAAGGAGGGCTGAGATATGTGGTGCAAGAAGACCTGGCCACCACACAACAGAATTGAGACCCTAAAACCAGGTGCCACGTAAAATGCACCCAGTACACCCTGTCAAACAAGGAGGGCTGAGATATGTGGTGCAAGAAGACCTGGCCACCACAACAATTGAGATCCTAAAACCAAGGTGCCATGTAAAATGCACCCAGTACACCCTGTCAATCAGGAGGGCTGAGATATGTGGTGCAAGAAGACCTGGCCACCACAACAGAATTGAGACCCTAAAACCAAGGTGCCACGTAAAATGCACCCAGTACACACCCTGTCAACAAGGAATGCTGAGATATGTGGTGCAAGAAGACCTGGCCACCACAACAGAATTGAGACCCTAAAACCAAGGTGCCACGTAAAATGCACCCAGTACACCCTGTCAAACAAGGAGGGCTGAGATATGTGGTGCAAGAAGACCTGGCCACCACAACAGAATTGAGACCCTAAAACCAAGGTGCCACGTAAAATGCACCCAGTACACCCTGTCAAACAAGGAGGGCTGAGATATGTGGTGCAAGAAGACCTGGCCACCACAACAGAATTGAGACCCTAAAGCCAAGGTGCCACGTAAAATGTACCCAGGACACCCTGTGGAATGGTTGGCATTAGGAAAGGCATCCAGCTGTAGAAACCAAACCCAAAACAGACTATGGAACGTGGTTCAGCCCCTGGCTTTGCCAACTCTTGTCATGCCATCAAACCCATGTCAGCATGGATAGTAGTTGTTAAATGATGATGATTACATATATATTTCTTTATTATCCACAAGAGGCTAAACACAGAGGGGACAAACAAGGACAGACAAAGAGATCAAGTCGATTACATCGACCCCACTGCGCAACTGGTACTTAATTTATCGACCCCGATAGGATGAAAGGCAAAGTCGACCTCGGCGGAATTTGAACTCACAACGTAACGGCAGATGAAATACGGCTGTGCATTTCGCCCACCGTGCTAACGTTTCTGCCAGCTCGCCACCTTTGATGATTACATATATATATAAACAAGGTCTGGAACATTTTGGCAGTGCTGGTATAAAAGGGGTCAGGAGGGGGGGGGTGATGTGAGGGGGAAATAATTAGATAAAGGAGTTGTTACCTTAAGTAATTCTGATGCTGATGCCCGTTTATCAACATCAACCTCCAAACATTTGTCCAAGAAATCCTGGAAGACCGGTGACAACTTGTGTTTCTCTTTGATTTCTGGTTTACCATTTGTTGCTATTAAGTACAGTGCCTGGGAACGGAACAACGGTAGAAGTGTTAAGCTGGATACACAGAGAAGTGACAGCAGAAAGAAAAAGGAATAAACTGAATATGCACACTGATAAATAAGCATATATATACACTGATAAATATACATACATTGCTGAATAGACATTCATACACTTACAAATACACACACACGATTATACATACAGGGCACTTGTGCTGGTGGCACGTGAAAAAACATTTGAGCAAGGTTGTTGCCAGTGCCGCTGGACTGGCTCCTGTGCAGGTGACACATAAAAAGCACCATTTGAGCATGGCCGTTGCCAGTACCGCTTGACTGGCCCCCATGCCGGTGGCGTGTAAAAGCACCCACTACACTCTCAGAGTGGTTGGCGTTAGGAAGGGTATCCAGCTATAGAATCTCTGCCAGATCAGATTCGAGCCTGGTGCAGCCATCTGGTTTGCTAGATCTCAGTCAAATCGTCCAACCCATGCTAGCATGGAAAGCGGACATTAAATGCTTGACAACCGATGGTGGTGTGTTTATGTCCCCGTAACTTAGCGGTTTGGCAAAATAGACCGATAGAATAAGTACTAAGCTTACAAAGAATAAGTCTTGGGGTCGATTTGCTTGGCTAAAGGCGGTGCTCCAGCCTGGCCGCAGTCAAATGGCTGAAACAAGTAAGAGATGAAAAAATTGAATTATCTCCCTTGGTTATTAACTTTCCATCACATATTTTCCTTGCTGTCGCCACCATCGTCATTATCAATGTTTTTAATGTGCATTTATTCATATTGATATATGCTGAATGGGTCTTCCATGTACCATTTTGTCAACAACAGCATCTGCCACTGCCGTTATGAAATGTAAAAACTCAGACACACAATAAAGCTGCAACAGAATTTGAATTCTTGACCCCATGTGATGATAATCCAGTAACTTTATCTACTCAGTCATAATGTCCTCTAAACACCAATCTTAACATACACACACATAAATAACTGAATAACTCACTCTTAAAGGATTTTCATTCAAATAAGGTGGTTCTCCTTCAATCATTTCAATAGCCATTATCCCTAAACTCCAAATATCAACTTTTGGACCGTATTGTTTTCTGGATAAGGAAGAAGAAAAAATAAATTATTAAACATTGATATCACATCAATTTTTGAGCAATAAATTGTCCATGTAGCCTAAATATACATAAGATGAGTGTATGGATATAAATATATATATACAAAGTGGGTAGGCAAAAGTAGGTATACAGTTGCTTAATATGAGTGCAATGTTCTGTGCCAGTGACATGTAAAAGGCACCATTTGAGCGTGAGCGTTGCCTTACTGGCACGTGAAAAAACATTCGAGCGTGGTCGTTGCCAGTACCGCCTGACTGGCCCCCTTGCCGGTGGCATGTAAAAGCACTCACTACACTCACGGAGTGGTTGGCGTTAGGAAGGGCATCCAGCTGTAGAAACTCTGCCAAATCAAGATTGAAGCCTGGTGCGGCCATCTGGTTCGCCAGTCCTCAGTCAAGTCGTCCAACCCATGCTAGCATGGAAAGTGGATGTTAAACGATGATGATGATGATGACTGCTTGTTTCATAGGTTTTACTTGTGAACCCCACTACCCAACAGTACAGTGGATATGTAAAAGCACCCGGGTGGTGCCATGTAAAAGCATCCGAAACACTCTGTGAAGTGGTTGGTGTTAGGAAGGGCTTCAAGCTGTAAAACCCATGCAAAAACCGACGGGGGTCTGATGCAGTCCCCTGATTTGCCAGCTCTGGTCACACCGTCCAACCCATGCCAGCATGGACAATGGACGTTAAATGATGATGATGATGTGTGTGTGTGCACGCCTGTGTTTGGGAGTACCCTTGTGGGACCTCACAAGATGGTAGTAAACTAACATCACCATCTTACAAACAATGTAGTTTATTTCCAGTCTTCCGTGAAAAACGTGTCTAGGAGTGGGGAAATATTAGCTTGTCAAGAAAGAGGTGAGTGTTGGTGACAGGAAGAGCATCTGGCCACAGAAAAAAATCTGACTCAACAAATTCTGTCTGGCCAAAAGCAAGCATGAAAAAGTGGACGTTGAATGATGATGATGATAATGATAATGATGATCAACCGTGCTGTTTTCGTGGAATTCTCTACTGTATTGTTTAAATATACAATTGACTTCATCTATTCATACAACAGAGATTATAAATGAAAAAAAGAAAAAGGACTTCACTTACCGTGTAACCACCTCAGGGGCCATCCAATATGGGGTCCCGACCATAGTAGACCTTTTACTTTGTTCTGGAGATAACTGGGCACAAAAGCCAAAGTCAGCTAAACAGGTCGGAAAAATAACGAAAGGGGAAAACAATTAGTACAAATAAACAAAACATTTTGCGTTCTTACAAATTTGTTTTTATTGATAGTGTTATTACTATGTTTGAAGGTACATAGCTTAGTGGTCAGGGTGTCAGGCTCACAATCATGAAGTAGTGAGTTTGATTCCTGGACCGGGCTGTGAGTTGTGTTCTTGAGCAAGACACTTTATTTCATGTTGCTCCAGTTCACTCAACTGTAGAATTGAGTTGTGATGTCACTGGTGCCAAGCTGTATCGCCCTTTGCCTTTCCCTTGGATAACATTGGTGGCATGGAGGAGGGAGGCTGGTATGCATCGGTGACTGCCGGGTTTTCCATAAACAACCTTGCTTGGACTTGTGTCTCGGAAAGTAACTTTCCAGGTGCAACCTCATGGCCATTCATGACTGAAGAGGGTTTTTACTCTTTACTCTCTTAGCCTACAAGGAGGTGAGTGGTCAGAATTGTTAGCGTGCTGGACGAAATGCTGAGAGGCACTTCATCTTTCTTTATGTTCAAAGTTCAAATTCCACTGTGGTTGACTTTGCTTTTCATCCTATCGGATGTTGATAAAATAAGTACCAGGGGAACACTGGGGTTGATGTAATGGACTTAGCCCCATTCCCCAAACCTGTTAGCCTTGTGCCAAAATTTGAAACCAACAAAATTCCTTGATCTAATTATTATAAAGGCTGGCAGAATTGTTAGCATGCAGGACAAAATGCCTAGCGGTACTTTGTTTTATCTTTTATCCTTTTTGGATGAAATAAACACCAGTTGAGCACTGGGGATGATGCAATCGACGAGCCCACTCTCATAAAATTGCAGGCCTTGTGCCAAATGGAAAAGGAGTTATCTGTTGTGTTAGTCTATATTCTTTATTATGGCTACTAACTTCTAGACAATATATCTAATGTCAATGAAAATGATCAAAATATAAATTAGGTTTATCAACGAATTCCTTCATCAACAATTGTTTGGTGTTTGATACAACATGTGTACAACATGGTATCTAGTCAGATGATTTGTATTTAACTCATACTTACTTAACTTCACACTGCCATCCATGCCAAGAAGTATATTATCACTTTTTATATCCCTATGAATCACTTGGTTTTCATGTAAAAATTCTAAGGCTTGCAAACACTAGAAATAAAGAGAAAATGGCAATTATAGGATAATTATGTTCTTTTTATTTTCATTTAAAATTCAGCATAAAATACAATGACTTATACACAAGCAAAAGATGCGTATCTTATGGGTATCTTATGGGTATGGTGATGCAAACAGGAAAACTAGAACTCTAAATATGAGTATATACTCTTTACTTTACTCTTTTACTTGTTTCAGTCAGTTGACTGTGGCCATGCTGGAGCACCGCCTTTAGTCGAGCAACTCAACTCCGGGACTTATTCTTTGTAAGCCTAGTACTTATTTTATCGGTCTCTTTTGCCGAACCGCTAAGTGACGGGGACATAAACACACCAGCATTGGTTGTCAAGCAATGCTAGGAGGACACACACACACATATATATATATATATATATATACATATATACGACGGGCTTCTTTCAGTTTCCGTCTACCAAATCCACTCACAAGGCTTTGGTCGGCCCGAGGCTATAGTAGAAGATACTTGCCCAAGGTGCCACGCAGTGGGACTGAATCCACTTACCACACAGCCACTCCTGCGCCTATGTAGATGTATATTTTTTATTAATATTTAATAGAAACAACTGACTGACAAAGGGCTGAGAGTTTTGTGCATTGGCAATTATCAAACAATAGGTGTGGGCCCTGGCCTTGCCAATTCTTTGTCAAGCTGCCCAACCCATGCCAGCATGGAAAACAGACATTAAATGCTGCTGATGATTACGTGTGTGTGTGTATACACACACACACGAATGAGTAGACAAACGAAATACATATATATTCTGTAACATTACACAGACATACAGTAAAGGTGAGAGGGAGAGATTGTGTATGTGATGGTGCGAAAGACAGAGGGTGGAGGCAATAAAGATAGAGACACAGAATATGAATCCCATAAAATGATAAACAATAGTGGTGTATATTGTTAGTGTGTGCATGAAGATCTAGTGTGTTAGTAATAAACCAAATCAGTCAGTGAACTCTTGACTACTTACCTCTCGTCCGACAGCTGCTATTTGACCTTCGTCCATACAGGTTTCTGTGACAACGTCTGTTAATGAACCCCCAGCAAGATATTCCATCACCACCTGTGTATATAAATAATCATTTGGTAACAGCTTAGTACAGGTGTCTCAAGACAATTTATTTTGTATAGAAAAGCAATACAGTGATGTATAAACAAGACATAATTCCATAAAACGAAATAACTTACCCACAACTCTTCACCAACCAAATAACTATCCAAATAGTTTACAATATTTGGATTTTGGTTTTCCCTCATAACGAGGATTTCATTGATAATAAGTTCTTTTTTCGGCTGCTGAGAAAGATTCATTGTTTTAATAGCAACTTCCCGACCAGTTGCAATTTCTATAGCAATAAAAACAGTTCCTGACGCACTGAAAGTAAAACGAAATAAAAACAATAAATACAGGAATACAAAAATAATTTTAGAAACTTAAAATAACTTTAATACTTTCATTGCCAATAGTTCTATAGAATGTTTTAATTAATTTTGGAAATAATTGACAATGTTAAAAAATTTAGTAAAATGACTTTCCTACAGTCTTTGTAACATAAACTAATGAACTGTTTTTAAAAAACTAATAAAGTGTTTTTAAAGCTATAACCAAAGGTCTTAATTAAAATATGGACTCTTTAAAATGAGACACTTTGCATTTGAGAAACAGAGGATAAAACAATTAGAATGCCAGAGAGTAGGCAGGGTCTATGATCATTAAATTGCTATTAAATCGAAACCAACATAAGAGATATAGATGTTGACACTGACTACAGTATATTACTGGTACATATTCTACCATTGCTATATTTCAAAGGTTAGTTAGAGCCAAACTATTCAATACAGAGAGTATGAAAAATAAAACATGATGATGATCATGATGGTGATATGGTAGCATTTACAAACACGTCACTATTATAATGGAGGTGTTGACTATTAGTGATGTGGTGCTGAGGGCAGCAGCAAATAGAATAACACCTTGAGAACACAGGTGTGGTTGTGAGGTTTAGATGCTTGCTTCCTAACCATTTGGTCTTGGGTTTAATCCCACTACATGGCACCTGAAAGAAACCCATTGTGTGTGTGTGTAAGTATGCATTTAAGTATATGTATAAGGTACGTGTTTGTGTGTTCCCTTGCCAAGACATCATGTGATGGTTGTAAGTAGTGTTGTTCATTTCTAGTCATCCATGAAAAACACACCTGACTATAGGGAAGTATTGCCTTGCTTCAAAAACGAGTGAAGGTTGGCAACAGGAAGGGCACCCAACTATAAAAATAGCTGACTCGACAAATTCCATCTGACCCATGCAAGCATGGAGAAGTGGAAGTCAAATGGAGATGACAATGAGTATTATGAATTATACAGTGAGGTGGGGGGGGGGGACAATATTAATCAAGGATGAATATTGTTTTAATTTTCCTGATAAGTATGGAAGACAACACTGGACATATTTCAATATTATTTTGACCTTATTAACTCAGAGAAGTCACCAACTAAGATGTTTTGGCTACAATGGTGATGATGATGATGATGTTATGATAGTGTTTATAAACACGACACTCTTAACTATAATGAAGGTTCTGAAATTAATGTGGTGGTGGCGGCGGCGGCAGATAGAACTTACCCTTGACCAATTTTTTCCATTTTTGTATATTTCCTATTTGGGTCTCCTATAGTTACTATGGTCCGCAGTTTTTCTACAATTTCTTCATCACTCATCTTCTTCTTCTTCGGCTTCTCCTTCTGACCACCTTGTGTAGCACCATTGGTCTTGTCTTCAGGCTCAATTGGTTTAGTATACTGGAAAGGATATACATACATACATATATATATTTATATACAGGGGTTGGACAAAATAACGGAAACACTTAGCATCATAATTTATGTTTTTTCGTTTATTATTAGCGTTGCTTGATATGTTTTGCTAAAATTGCTGTTGCTTTTCAGATATCATCAGAAAAAGGTAATTAAAATTCTTTAAAATGACAGATCTATTGGACATTCAAACAGGTCAAATAGTTGGTGTTCATATGGCAGGCACTAGAGTAATGAAAGCAGCTGAAATGTTTGGTGTATCAAGAAGTACTGTCTTGAAAGTAATGACAGCCTTTGAGAAAAAGGAAAAAACCTCCTCATAGAACCCTCCCAAAAACTTTCAGATAGGGACTATCAGACTCTTATGTGAATTGTTAGAAAGGATCACAAAAGTACAGCTCCCAAAATTACTGCAGAGCTTAATGACCACCTCGAGAACCCAGTTTCCACAAAAACTGTTCACTGGGAGCTGCACAAAGCTGGATTTCATGAGAGGGCTGCAATCAGAAAACCACTACTTTCAAAATCAAATGTTGCAAAGTGTTTAGAGTGGAGTAAAAACCTACAGAATTGGTCCCTAGAGCAGTGGAAGAATGTTATTTTCTTGAATGAGTCATCCTTTGTTTTACTTCCGACCACTGGCCGAATATACGTGTGGAGACAGCCAAAAGAAGCATTTGATCCAGACTGCCTTCTTCCAACTGTTAAACATGGAGGAGGATCTGTGATGACCATACTGCTTGATGCTAAGTTGTAAAAATTTCATAGTGAGAACTGAGGAAGGTTGGGGACAATCTTCTACAATTAACGACCAATTAAAGGCTATTATAGAAATGGGTTCATGTAGAATAATGATAAGTCACATGTAGGATTGTGTCGTGGCACACCAGTGTGCCACAGCATACTGGTTGCATAGCACTGCTTTACACCATCTCTGTTTCATATCATCAAAAGTATACAAGCCACCCGGGTAATACTTACAATAGATTTTGTTTTATCAGGTCTGGTAGTAATTGGAGGAGGTACCTCTTCCTCTTCCTCTTCTTCCTCCTCAGGAGTAGTGGGAGCTGAGTTTTCAGTTTTAGGCTACAAAAACACACGTACAAAAAGAAAGAAGCGGTGAGCACTCTTGCATTAAACATTAACGTGTAGATAAGTAGAAATGTCTAATATAAATGGGAGAACAGGAGAGGAATACTACGTTGGAAAGTTGCCTTGAGAGGTTATGAGATACTAGAAAACTGATAATAAGGGAGGGGAGGAAAGACAAAAAGATGTCACTGGGCATAAGTTATTGTAATGAAGGGACCTTCAAGAAGCCGTAGGAGTTTATAACAAGTTTTTCAATAAGGAGAATAAAGGCAGTCAGAGTTTCCTTTAAGATTACTGATACAATACAGGAAAACTACCCTGGTTATTTTGACACACACCCAAACAGAATTAGATAAGGGCTTCCCCACCCGACAAACACTGATGAATCATGTCAATAGAGTGATATAGTGATTCGTTCCATAAGTGGATTAAAACAACCCATCACAGGATGACAAAAGTCATCAGAATCAACCAAAGCCTTGTGGACAATCTTCTACAATTAACGACCAATTAAAGGCTATTATAGAAATGGGTTCATGTAAAATAATGATAAGTCACAGAAGAACTAAACAGTGATCCTTCAACAGTTGTTCATCAGCATCAACCAAAGGCTAACCAAAGCCTTGTGAGTGGATTTGTTAGACAGACAATCTATCTATCCATACATATGTGTGTGAGTGTCTGTCCTTCACCATTGCTTGACAACTGGCATTGGTGTGTATACATCCCTGTAACTTAGCAGTTTCGTAAAAGAGACTGATAGAATAAGTACCAGGCTTGATGCGTTGATGGGCTTCTTTCAGTTTCTGTCTACCAAATTCATTACAGAGCTTTGGTCAGGTGGGAGCTACAGTAGAAGACACTTGCTGAAAGTGCCATGCAGTGGGATTGAACCCAGAACCATGTGGTTGGGAAGCAAACTTCCATCACACAGCCACACTTGCACGTGTACAAAATTATACGTGTGTGTGCAGGTGTGTTCATTTAGATGATGGCACTTACAAGACTAGTTGTGTTTGTTTTGAATTCACCAGAGTGTATATGAAATGCTTAAATTTATGTCTTATATGTGTAGGGGAGATGAGAGTGAATATTTTTTGACTTGTCAATACTGGTCAATGCACTCTGGAATTGCCTCCCTAAACCAAAGTATTCTGTGATATTTTGATAAGTATTGAATAGATGAATGCTATTCACCTCAACTTTACCTTATACATATATAAACACTGAATTTCAAATCTTGTGGTATTCTTACTATGAGAGTATAACACTGAAGTGTCAGGAATTATTAACAATAAATAGGCTTAAGGATAATATTAAAAATGAAAGTTGTTCTTGAATAACTGAAGCAAAAATGGATATGCCCCAACACCTACAAATAGATATATACATACATATACATATAGTTACTTACACATATCACATGAGTGGTTCCAAATTTGTCTGAGAAGCTTGGTCGAACAGAGCTTGAGCTTGAACCTGAGGATGCAAAAGAAGTAAATAAAATCATAAATATGCTTAGTTCACAACTGGATGATTAGAAATCCAACCCTGAAGGTTTGGATCAGCTTGGACCACAAGGATCAGGGATAGTTAGGACTATACGGATGGAATGGACAGCTAAGACCCCATGGGCAGTGTAGCTAGGACAATATGGATCAAGGTGGCAGAGAAGGCTACAAAGACGATGTTAGTGAGGACTACAGGGGGGGGGCGATTAAGAACCACAAGGACTGAGATATTTCCCATCGTTTGGTTTAAGACCACCACCAGGACCTCGAGTGTCAAGGATGAGGATAAGTACCTCCTTTCCTTCCACTAGTCATGGGTCCTGAAAAGGGTCATGGATACTACCTTCCTTCCCTTGACAAAAATCTTAAAGGAAAAAAAAAAGATAGGAGCTAAGAGAAGACAACTGAACTACCTCCCCTTTAGTAAGTATTTCCTCTCGGTGACCAAACATGCACAATACAAAGACGATCGTGACAAAACCTCTCTCCTTAGTGAACAAAACATCCACAGAAATGTTATGGAGTCTAACTATAAAGAAGGTAACGAGAGAAGTTCACCATTGTGTGACACTTTGAGCAAGTGACTTCTGCCATAACCTCAAGCTGACCAAAAGGTCAATCATAAAGGCAAGCTCTCCAATATTTTCAGTATCATGATGTATCCAAGGTATTGTACTGCAATGTTTATCCAAGATATGAAATCCCTATCTATATATATCTAAGACATGATATTCCAAAAAGGCAGAGTTGTTAGAATGTGGCATAAAATGTCTTCTGGTATGTGTTTTAGCTCCATGTGTTCTGAGTTCAAATCTCACATTGGAGAAATTTGCTGTTCATATTTCCGGGGTGAATGTACCAGCCAAAGGAGGAAGATTGGTGAAATTGTTAAGGGATCAGGCAAGATGCCTTGCAATATTTGTTCCGGCTTTTTGCATTCTGACAACAATACTTGTGACAACACTGATCTCAAGTCGTATCCAACCCTGCCATTCCCTTGGATGACATCAATAACATAGAGAGAATAGACTTGTGCACATAAAAACCTGCATCATGCAGAGGAACTTTCTAGTCTTTCTAGTTGCAGATCCATCATAATCTTATGAGACAAATGGAGGCCTTTGATCCAATAAGTGACATCCCTATAGTGGTTTCTGAAGTAGTACCCATTATTATATTCCGGGTGGGGTACCCCCTATATGTATCCACACACATTAGATACTTACTACTACTCGACTGTTTAATATGCATATATTTGGATTCTTTTTTCTCTTTTGTAGAGTTATCGTAGTAGTTAAGTACATCGAGGACAGCCTGTGGGTTTTTCTTCTGTTCCAGTTTAGATATATTGGAGTTTTGTAATAACTTCGCCCAGGATTCTGGCATGCCCTAATGAAGGAAAAAAAAAGACAACAAATTAATAACAATTATTAAAAATTAATTTAATTCAAGCATCAACTTTCCTGGTTTTATTACTCAGGGAGTTTCAATTTTAATACAATATAAAAAGACACTATCTCTAGTGGTTTTCAACTATACTTCAAAACGTCCATGCTTCCTGAGATTCGCCAACACTACACCTGATTTTCTCCCCTCCATACACACGCAAGCATGTATCTGACTCATACACTGTTCGCTTCCCAGACATTTGTACATTACTGCATATGCTTTATACGCACTTTTGACAAGTTGTGGTGCACCTGAGCGCTGTATACAATAATTTCATTATTAATATTATTATTATTTTATGTTTTACCTATGGACCCCTCTGATTACTATTTTACCTTGGTGGACCCCATCGCCATTCGATATTTAAGAACTAGTTTTACAGATATTTCTTTCAAAGTTTGTATTTTGTTTTTCACACATTCACGAATCCTTAAAAAAAAAAACTACTGTGGATCCCCCCACCCAGATACCATTTTGCTCGCGTGAACCACTGCGCCAGGCAAATATTATCTCCCTTGTCAAGGAACTCTTAGTCTCTAGCGATTATGTACGAATCGTAAAATGGAAATTTCTATAAATTCTTTCCCAACATTTTCTGACATTAAACATGCGACGAAAACTATAGTTACAATATTAACCAAACCTTTCTGTTATACTTCACTCCCTCTCAGTCCTATATCTACCTAAGAAGTCCTTAGCAACGTGTACAACATAGAAAATACGTTGTCCACTCCTGTAACAGAACTGAATACATTTTCATAAATTCCCCCCCAAACCCATTGCTATCAATTAGTGAAAGTAAAACATTTCGTAAATTACACGACATGTGTCCTGAAAACGGGAATTGAGTGATAGCGGATATGTATATTTAAGAGGTTATGAGTAAACGGTGCCTCTTGTTAGATAAACGGAAAATCCAAAGCAAAAATGTGCTGAGTGTATGTACATGTTGTGGGGCACCTGAGCACTGTATACAATAATTTCATTATATTATATGCCTGTGCGTCTATACACGCGCGTACACATATTATATTTATCCTCCACACATTCGTAAATTCACATGTATCTGTATCTGACAAATAAAGAGACTTCCGCATGAACCTGGCACAGTGATGACGTCTAGAAATTGAATCATGTTTGAAACAGGAATTTCGTTCAGGGAGATTAAAAAAAATTTGTTTGCTAATTAATAAGGACGAGTCGAGGATGTTATTAGTGGCGACAAAAATAAAATACCAAACAAGGTTAAGTTTGAAATATCGAACTCTTTGGGCCCAGGACTGAATATACATGTCAAATAAAAGAGGAACATTTATAACGGTCTGCTTTTTACATCATACGATTACATTATTTAAGGCTCTCTGTTGGAGCTTTGAAATAGATTGTCCTTCGAATTTCCATACCTTATGGGGAAAGAAAGGGGTAAAATTTCAATAATATAAAAAGATTCGTCTCCTATTTCCATATATTTTCCCCATGAGGTAAGGGGTTTTGGAGGACAGCTATTCCAGCACTTTATTAAGAGGGACAGGCGTAACTTCGGTATAGGTACCGGATACATTTCAAGAAAGGGTTTATATATATATATATATATATATATATATATATATATATAACGGGAAGCTTACGAAAATAAACATAAGACGAAGGCAGGTGGAGTACAAACAAACATATATATATATATATATATATATATTATATATATATATATGGGGGCTTAGGATTAGGGTTTGTATTAGGGGTGGGAGAAAAGGGTTTCTGTTATCCTCAGAAATGTAAATAAAGCCATTTCCGGTACTTAAGGTACCTATACCGAAGGATCGCCAGAGGGGACATTTAAAAAGGTCAAAATAACGTATCATGAAAGAGCAGGGTTTATATTTTGCTTTCAAATTCAAACTAGTGTTATGTATATGATTGATAATCAGCGATAATCGTGTTTAAACGTGTGTGCGTATATAAAGTACATACAGTAAATTCTCCTGTGTGAGGGTCGAAGCCGACATGAACGGTGTGCTCGAAGTTCGAGGGGTGTGATATAACTGGTTTTTCATTTTCCTTGATTTTGGCTATCTTGTTGCCTGAAAAACAAAAAGTGTATACACATATATGAATATAATGATCTCAAATAGCCATTAAACATATAACAAAATAACGAGATATAAAGGCAACATGATGATTATATAATCAAGTAGGAAATAAATTTACTATTTATAGGGAATCTGAAACAAAGGAGATTGACTGCAAAGAAGTCCTGGAAGAGATCCATAAGACGAGAGCCAAAAGAAATACTTAATGTCGAATCAGCCAGTTAGGATTAGCTTTCAATATAGGTTTCTTATCACAACAAGGTAACTTACTATATCATCTGATAATGACAGATGTAAACATTAGACCAACAAAACAAAATATCAGACAAGCCCAAAATAGATAGGTTGATAACGTGTGGCGGTAACAAAGTCTACCGACAAATGACGACACACAGGAATTGGTTAGGAGCAAACCGGGTCTAAGAAAGAACTGAGGAAGAGATGTGGGTTAATGGCTGTGAAAATAGTATAGCAATGAGAGAGAACAGAAGGTGAAAGCCGTGTCAATAGGTCAGAATG
Organism: Octopus sinensis; assembly: GCF_006345805.1. Lineage (NCBI taxonomy): Eukaryota > Metazoa > Mollusca > Cephalopoda > Octopoda > Octopodidae > Octopus > Octopus sinensis. The sequence continues at coordinate 31,717,222 of NC_043015.1, forward strand.
TATATCCGTAGTCATCTGAAGATATGCTATTTTTTGCACTTTACAGACAGAGATGGCTGGCTTCAAGCAATTCAGTCCATCGCCAACATTCCTGTTTGGTTTCCTGTAACCTATCTAATTCCTCTGTTCAGCTCAGCAGAGTTCTAAACATATTTCCGGACACAAGAACTGCAAAAAATACTGACCGATAGCATTTTGTAGAAGAACCATTATCATTATATTGAAGGAACTTTTCGATGTTCTCTGTCGTTAACAATGCTAAATTAAGGGTGAAAATGTTCTTTGTTCAGAATTACTAAACATAAACTCTAAACCAGTGATACACAACTGGTTTCAGCAGATAATCTGCAAAACTCATTAGAAAAACTTAATGGAACAAAAGGGTGTAAATATTTAAAATTAAGAAATTTATTTATGCATTGTATAAGACATACATTGTGTGCATGAGTGTTTTTTATGTTCCCGTAACTTAGCGCTTCGGTATAAGAGACAGATAGAATAAGTAACAAGCTTTACAAAAAAAGAAAAATAGTGCTGGGGGTCGATAAGTTCGACAAAAGTTTTTTAATGCAGTGCCCCAGTCTTAAGAAACTTGCTGTAGATCCTCAAAACATTGAAAGGGTTTTTTATAGTTCGGTTGGACTACGTTGTAGATTACTGCGTTAAAACCATTGGTCCCTTAAAACAGAAGACATAACCTGCACTTATGGCTGAGAAGTTAAGAAGTTTGTTTCGCAATTATGAGGTCCCAGATTTTATCTCATTGTCTGGAATATTAAGCATGTATCCTCTACCATAATCGTGTGTCGATCAAAGCATTACGGGTGAATTCGAATAGATGGTATCTGTGCGGAAGCCTGTGGAATGTACCATAACTGTAAATGCAAACCTATTCATTACAGCTAATACAGCAGATAACTAAATCCGTTAAACTCATGTTTAAAACTATATTTGTACTCAGCATGTAGAACACGCCGCTAAGGAACTTTCTCCTTTATATATATGTTGATATGTTTCATAAATGAGGTCTAATAAGACTGAAACAGGTCGAACTGGCTTTAGATGTCCTTAAATTTTGTAGTGTTTAAAAAAAATTTCTATCAACTGATTTTACGAGGGTTATCTCCCTTGTCCGCTTTTGATTTAAAATACTAATGAGAGGGAACTTTTCTTAATACAAGTTTTCTAACTTATCATTCGGGTTAGTAGGATCGTTAGCGCATCGAACAAAATGCTTAATGGCATTTCTTCCGGCTTTACGTTCTGAGTTCAATTTCCGCCAGTCGACCACGCCCTTTCATCCTTTCGGGGGTCGATAAAATAAGTACCAGTTGAGAACTAGAGTCGATGTAATTGACTAGCACTCTCCCCTAAAATTTCGGGCCTTATCTTATGCTTGTAATAGAAAGGATTATTGTTACCACATTGTATTTAGTAGTCAGAACAGTACCGACGTGTTTTCTCACTACCCTAGTTGACGAGAGAGCGCGGGGATTAAAAGGGACCGAGATTAGGAAGTAATTGGTCTTTATCTGACATGAACAACAACTACTATTCAAACACAATTTATATTCGACTATATTCAGCACACACATTATTATTATTACTGAGGCATATGTCATGTCTAAAACACTACGAACACCTCTATTGTATTTTTTTTTCTTAGCCCAGGTCGTTCACTCTGACCGAAGAGGCATTCCATATGTGACCACGCCGTATTATGACAGACTGCATGATGTAATGTCACATTTCCTGGTGTAAGTCGGTAGCTGTGTGATTCGAGGGAGTTTTGACTGTTGGTGTGTGTATATGTATAAAAGCAAGGCAAGATTTCTTTATAGAGGAGGCAGATAAACTTTTAACTCATTGTTTTCTGATGAAGTAATTAAGCCGCCAACCCATACACATTCTAAAAATATTAAATGATATGTCAACGGGAAAAATGAGAAACCAAGAATAAATAAATAAGATAATGACAAAAAATAGATTTTATCTCCTTCCACAGAGGTAATAGCAGAACAGATATGGAATCCCCAGGCATCAGAAACAGCTTCGAAAAAGAAAAAAGAAGACGAACAGCAATGGTTAGTTTGTGAAGAGACGTGACGGTACCATCGAAATAAAACTAAACACACACACGTAAGGTAATCATTAACTAAAGCGGCGTCAATTAAAATGAAACTAATAATAATGAAGGGAAAGTACAAAAATAACTTGTGTAACCTAAAATGACTCAAACGAATGTTTAAAAATAGCCCATTATTATAGATTAGGTAATTATTGCAGATGACTGTTTTCATTTATCAACACTATCGTTTAGTTAACTTATTAAACCGAACAGTGGTGAAGACACTTTTATTTTTTTAAACCATTTACTGTTAGTTTAATTTTAATTGACGTCACTTTCGTCAAAATTCCGTGTGTGGGTGAAGGCCCCCTCATCACTGTCACGTTTTACTCCACCACATTTCACTCTACGAGTTCTACAAAAAAGTTACTTAATGAAAGGTCTGAAGAAGATAATTAACAGTCTTGAATTGCCAAGAATGGAGCACAGTGAATTTGAAAGATTCAACTCCTTGGTTAAAGCAACATTTATGCACCACGACCACCACCCACCACGACTACCAACAACACCACACAACACGCATTCTACACAATCGTCACCTAATGGATAACTAAAACACAATTCACAATAAACATGTAAAAAGTATCACCTAATGAAAGAAAAACAACAACAAAAAAAACAGTGTTCAACTCACACAGCAAACGTTCTATATTACAAGCTGACACAACATACCTATTTCTTTACTACCCACAAGGGGCTAAACACAGAGGGAACAAACAAGGAGAGACAAACGGATTAAGTCGATTATATTGACCCCAGTGCATAACTGGTACTTAATTTATCGACCCTGAAAGGATGAAAGGTAAAGTCGACCTCAGCAGAATTTGAACTCAGAATGTAATGGCGGACGAAATACCGCAAAGCATTTCACCCACCATGCTAACGTTTCTGCCAGCTCTTGCCGCCTTTTGACACAACATAACAATAACACCAGAAAAAAAAAAATTCTTACAAAAAGCCTGCAGCATAGAGACAAAACATCACCTGAGACTATTGAAAACATTGAATTAATCGTTGATGATAATGATCCCTTTAATTGCCACTGGGGTAGCTGATGAGGAGGATACAAGGGATGCAAGCCCACCAACTTGGTTAGGTAGATCACCGAATGGTGCTGATTGGCTCCACTTCAAAAGCCCTCTTGGTTCACCCAGTTGAAAAGTCCCATGTTCTGCAGTAACGACCCAAGAACCAGCAATGAACCAGAAGAAGTGAGAAGGGGGTAACTTAGTGGGATGGGACATACGACGTGGAATAGTTCTGGAAGATGACTATTTACTTTGACCACCGAGCAAGTGTTGCAGTGCCCTCGAATGAACGAAGCAACCACCTAAAATCTGTCTGAGAGGGCTTTTGGAATGGCTTCCAAATTGACCAGGGTCCCAGTGAAGCCAGCTTTGTTCCCAACCTCTATTTCTTTCTGCTGCTAGCTTTTTGCCAAATGTTTTAGATTTTGACCCAGTTGCCCTACGTTGATGATTGCTCTTGTCAACTGCTGCCTGTCTAACCAATTCACTAATTTGGTCCCTGTAATTTTTGCAAACCAGTAACTTGCAACAACCATGGATTGGTCCCTTTTTTATCAATCCTGAAAGGAGAAGCAGAGCTCAGCAGGATTTGAACTCCAAAAGAGTAGGGAGCTGGAATGAATGCTGCAAGTGAGGGTGAAGAACATTTGCATTATACTCGTTTCAATCATTGGACTGTGACCATGCTGGAGCACTGCCTTGAAGGGTTTAGTCAAACAAATTGACCCCAGGGCTTGTTTTTAAGCCTGAAACTTATTCCATCATCCTCTTTTGCTGAACTGGTAAGTTACAGGAATGTAAACAAACTAACACTGGTTGTCAAGCAGTGGTGGTGGTCGTGAGGGACAAAGACAAAGATATAGACACACGATATGATGGGCTTCCACATAGTTTCCAGCTTCCAAATTCACTCACAAAATACTGGTTATCCTCCACAAACACCCCACCCCCCATCAGAGACATAGATGTTCATAAATGTGAAACCATACATGCTTACACATCAACCACAAACATATGCATACACACACACACATGCATACATGCACATACATACATTCACGTGCGTGCACACACACATAAGCTCACATACATACATGCGCACTCACATAAACACATGTTCTCTCTCTCTCTATCTCTCTCTCTCTCACACACACACACGTTCACATAACGAAATAGCTTGTAAATAATCACACTGAAAATATTCAAAAAATATTTTAAAAATCTGGGAATGTGGTAGCGGTGGTGGCGAGGAAGAGTCGAATTCAGTGTTTATAATAAAAACTGTACAGCATGTTAGACTAATGCAGAAGGGGTTAAGTACAGCATAAAGACTACCACCAACAATAGCTCAGAGAGAAAGAGGAAGAGATAGTGTTGTGGATGAATTATCCACTGTTGGTGTTTCGTGAAGGGTTTTCGAAAATGATGAAGCTCTGAATGGGTGAAAATGAAATTGAAGACTGCAAAAAGCAAGAGAGGCTGGTTGTGCTGTGCTGTGCTCCCTCTGCAGGTAATAAGGGGAGCACCAACAGCTGTCAGTGGATGCTGCGAGAAAACGGGAGGCGGCACGGAGGGGTTAGTTTGTGGCAGGATCGATAATTATTTAACAGGGTAGAACAGAGCAAAGAGTATAACCCCCCTTTGTTTCTCTTTAATCAATTCCTTTGCAGAAATTAATGAATGGGAGTGAACCCTTCAAAGGGAGCATGTGAAGGAGAACAGTGAAGAAACCACACACACACACATGCACACACACACACACACACATGCATACGCACACACACGCAAGTAGGAGTGGGGAAAGAAATTCAACGAAATCCTGAGAAAAATTAAATTTCATAGCTTAAAACTGTTTTATTAGGTTAATTCCAACATCAAGAACATCTCCGAAGTAGTTTCGATTTGGGTGGGGGGGGGGGCTGTTAAATGGGGGGAAAAAGGTACCCCCACTTCTCCTCCTCCTTACTGCAGCCTTTTTTCTTTTCTGAAACCTTGTTTGAATATCTGAACATTAAATAAGGAACCAAACTGCTGTTCCCTTCAATGACTAATGTCCTATTTACCGCTGCTGCTGCCGCTGCAGTTGTTGGCTCCTTAACTCAGCAGTCACTGATTAGATGTAAGGATAAGGGAGAAAGTTTTAATCAGAATCAATGTAGGGAACCATACAGTGTTGAAGAAGCGTCTAAGGGGACGGCAGGGCTGGTGGTGAATCAGAAACATGGAACAGAGGAAAACAAAGTAAAGGAAGCAAATATCATATTGTAGTAAAATGCATTCGGAAGCCATAAAACCTACGCAGCTCTCACAAAACACGAATCACGTGCACGCATGGAGCGTTAAACATTTTTACATCCAAGGGCCAAACCATATGTAAATTTGTGCAAATTCTTCCTCGCTCAATTAGTTAAAAGTGGAAGGATTAAATAACACAAGACATTTTTTTTTTTTTTTAAAGAATGGCATGGAATAAATAAATAGGAAACTCCTACATTTCTCACCCACAGCCTCTGAGAGGTTAATGAGGAAAAATACAATAAACTTATATATCCTAAATTCTGATTTGCAAAAAAAAAAAAAAAAAAAAAAAAAATCAAATTAACCCTTTTGTTACCATATTTCTGTCGAAATGCACTGCATTTGGGTTAATTCTGAAATTAATTAAGGATTTAGTAAAAAAAACTTAGCATAAGCTGGTCTTTGAAACACAAACTGACATGAAATTTTAATGGAAGGTGTTAATTTAGACCACTTCAAAGCAGGGAAATCTTATCTGATGTGTTCAGCTTAACAGGTATTAAATGTGTGTGTGTGTGTGTGTGTGACAGATCCAATGATAAGGTAAATGCCAAGCAAATACTGAAACCAATTGATCTTGTAATCACTAAATTCTGACACAACAAACAAAAACCTTGAATTAGGTCCAATTAGATTATATGACCCTTACAATCTCTTATTCTTTTATTCTTTTACTTGTTTGTCATTTTGACCGTGGTCATGCTGGAGCACCGCCTTTAAGTTGAAGTAATCAACCTCAGGACTTATTCTTTGTAAGCCTGGTACTTATTCTATCAATCTCTTTTCCTGAACTGCTAAGTTATGGGGACATAAACACACCAACACCAGCTAACAGGCGATGGTGGGGGTGGTGGACAAACACAGACACAAAGACTCATACATAAGCATACATATATATATATACCGGAGTAAACACATAAATGTGAAACAAGGTGGAAAAAAGAGTACTCAAATACCAGTGGTAGAGTAATATGCTTTATTTTAAGCAGCAGAAAATTCAACAAAATCTGTTACTCTGAGTTTCTCATTGCCGTTCATCAGACAGTTTTTGCTAGCAAAAACTGTCTGATGAACGGCAACGAGAAACTCAGAGTAACAGATTTTGTTGAATTTTCTGCTGCTTAAAATAAAGTATATATATATATATATATATATATATACGATGGGCTTCTTTCAGTTTCTGTCTACCAAATCCACTCACAAGGCTTTGGTCAGTCTGAGGCTATAGTAGAAGGCACTTGCCCAAGATACCACGCAGTAGGACTAAATCACCTGGTAATTTGTACATCATAAGTCAGTGGTTGTCATAATCCATCTGTTTATATCCAACCTGAAATGTCATTTCTTGTGTCTCAAAGGCAGGACACCATTTCATCCCAGCATGTTTTATTAGTTGGAACTTTTGAATAAAGGTCTTTCACAGAATTTGGACCGGTGCTAGTAGCAGTGGTAATAGTAGTGTGTGTGTGTGTGTGTGTGTGTGTGGGAGTCAGCATAAGAATGACAAAATAGCTGTTCTCTTCATTTCTGCCACCACAACCACTATCATCATCATCACCATCATCATCATCGTCATGGTAATAAATAGTAAGGCGGTAAGCTGGCAGAAATGTTAGCACGCCAGGAGAAATGTGTAGCCATATTTCGTCTGCCGTTATGTTCTGAGTTCAAATTCCGCTGAGGTCAACTTTGCCTTTCATCCTTTCGGGTTCGATAAATAAAGTACCAGTTACGCACTGGGGTCGATGTAATCGACTTAATACCTATGTCTGTCCTTGTTTGTCCTCTCTATGTTTAGCTTCTTGTGGGTAGTAAAGAAATAGGTAATAAATTACTCTAAAAAACAAAAAGGAAAACAAGACAAGAAACCTAATAAGTCTAACTGACTCTGGTTGGTACCCAGTCATGTAATAAGGTACCTATCAATTTTGTTGTTGTGTCGTTGGAGACGGTGATGGTGTTATAACCAGTGTGTTTGTTTAAAACAATCATGTCATTGCATTACTTTCTCAAGCCACTCTTCACGACTTCAAGGCTGTTGCTTTAAGAAAGATCTACTTAAGATACTCATGTAACACGATGGACAAGCTGAACACATTTGCAGATTAATTAAGATGATGTTTATGTCCTTATATGGAAGTGGCTTAGTTGTACATACCTTTCCGCACCTCCTCATCTATATTTTTCACTTGTTTCAGTCACTAGACTGTGGCCATGCTGGGGCACTGCCTTGAAGAATTTTTAGCTGAATGAACTGACCCCAGCACTTTTATTGAAGCCTGGTACTTATTCTATCAATCTCTTTTGCTGAACCACTAAGTTACAAGGACATAAACACACCAACACCAGTTGTCAAACGTTGGTGGCGGGGACAAACATAGACACACATACACAAACACATGATGGGCTTCTTTCAGTTTCCATCCACCAAATCCACTCACAAGGCTTTGGTCAACCTGAACCTAGAGTAGAAGACACTAGCACAAGGTGTTATGCAGTCGCACTGAACTTCAGGTGCATGTCGTTGGGAAGCAAACACAGACACACAAACATATACACACATACATACATATATATATATATACACACATACATATATATATATATACACATATATATACGATGGGCTTCTTTCAGTTTCCGTCTACCAAATCCACTCACAAGGTTTTTTGGTCAGCCCGAGGCTATAGTAGAAGACACTTGCCTAAGGTGCCACACAGTGGGACTGAACCCGGAACCATGTGGTTGGTAGACAAGCTACTTACCACACAGCCACTCCTCCACCTATTTACATTGACAGAATGAATATTCTTTTTTAAGTATTTCAAAACATCACAAAAATATCCATTTCTCTCTAAAGGAGGATTTTACTAGCAACAGGAGTTCTCTTGTCTCTCCACAGAGTACCACCAGTTAGCTTGTCTCTTCACAGAGTATCAAAACATTTGTCTTCCCAGTGTGTTGGTATTCTTATTCCTCTGCAGCATACTAATTACTCTTGTCCCTCTATGAAGTATCAGTACTCTTATCTCCTCAAAATATCAGCCTCAAGTCCTTCCATGGAGCATCTATTAACTTGACTCAATGGCTTTTTGCCA
>NC_043015.1:31730773-31808273 GCF_006345805.1 Octopus sinensis
CCCTTCCTAATGCCAACCATTCCGAGAGTGTTGTGGTTGCTTTTACGTGCCACCAGCATGACGGCCAGTCAGGCGGTACTGGCAATGGCCACGCTCAAATGGTGCTTTTTTTACATGCCACCTGCACAGGAACCGGTCCAGCAGCATTGGCAACGACCTCACTCGAATGTTTTTTCATATGCCATATATATATATCCATATATATATATATATACCTACTTAAATACATATGTATAGGTAGGTAGGTAGCAAGCTAGAGAGAAAGAGGCATTTATATCTACATGCACAGACACATGTACATATATATATATATATATATATAAACATACACACACATACATAAATAAATAAATACATATGTATAGCTATATAGCTAGCTAGCTAGAAAGAGGTATCTATATCTATATGCACACATACATACATATATATATATATATATATATATATACATACACACACATGTAACTGATTTTAGGAATAAGAAAGATATTTCAGTCAGAGAATTGCTGTTGATAGTGTTTGGCTTGCAACAGTCTCTTATTGGTTGCTGACATCCTGTTATCGATGATGACTAAGTTTAGTTATTCTTCAGTTTATCTCATGCCGGTAAAATGGACACCGTAGTGATTGGTCATACCACTGACAGACAGCACCAATATATTTTCACTGCTGCTGTAACAACAACAGCAGCAGCTGTGACATCAGCAGCTGTGACATCAGCAGCTGTGACATCAGCAGCTAACTGAAGTGAGAACCATTCGATGATGCCTACTCACACAGACAGACACACAGACACGGATATCTGATTTTATGCAATGGAAAACAGTATCTCTGCCATTTCTTGACTCCTCTCCTATAAATATGGTTTTGTGCCAATTTCAGAAGTTTTATTATTGTTGATGTTGTTGTTGTTGTTGCTGTTGCTGTTTTGAAAAAGCTGATGATTGGAAACCCTTGGAGCGCCAGGAAAAAGGTCTCGCACTATTTAGTTTAGCTCTTTACGTTGTGAGTTCAGATCCCAGAGAAATCAACTTAGTTTTACAACCTCCTAGGGGTTCGTAAAATAGAAACAACAAATTCTAGTACTGGGATCAGTACAACTGACTATACCTCATTTCACAAGTTTCAGGTCTCATGCTTATATTAATAATAATAATAATAATAATTTTTATTAAAATCAAAAATGGTAAAGCATTGGTAAAAATGCTTTGCTGTATTTATGCTGGTAGTTTAAATTAAAACCCAGCAAAGGGCAACTCTGCCTTTTATCCTTTTGTGGGTCAATAAGATAAAGTATCAGTCAAGTACTGGGGTTGTTGGTATTGACTAATACCTCTCTCCTCAAAATTACTAAAGGGAGTCATCATGGTTTTTGTAAGGTTTCCATGAACAGCTCTTGGAGGCCCCCTCCAATTTATGTTATTTCTTTTGTTTACATGATTTATTATTTTTTTATAATCCTAAACTGTCTTCGATCTTTTTGTCAACACCTTGCGGTTAACATACAAAGCATTATAATTATTAAAAGGCAGTCCTGGCAGAATTCTTACCACGTTGCGAAAAATGCTTAGCAACATTTTTTTTCTGGTTTTACATTTCGAGTTCAAATGTTGCCTTTTATCCTTTTGGTGTTGATAAAATAAGTACCAGTTGAGCATCCAACGCATGTCAGCACGGAAAATGCACATCAAATATTGATGAGGAGAACCAATGTCAATGCAACTGACTAAAAAAAAAACAAATCCAAGCCTTGTACCTAAATCAGAAAGTATTATTATTCTTACTATTATTTAACCCTTTCATTACTGTATTTATTTTGAGATGCTAATGCCAACCACTCCACTACACTCATGGAGTGGTTGGCATTAGGAAGGGCATCCAGCTGTAGAAACACTGCCAGATCAGACTGGAGCCTGGTGCAGCCTCCTGGCTTCCCAGATCCCGGTCGAACCGTCCAACCCATGCCAGCATGGAAAACGGACGTTAAACGATGATGATGATGATGATGCTCTGTGTTTCTTTCAGTTACTTTAAATATAACGAAGAATTTAGTAAAATAACTTAGTTATCATTCAGCTAGTGTTAGGAACATAAATTGTGACTAAGGTTTGGTGAGAGATTTTAATTCAAAACTTATACATTCTGAGTTCAAATTCCAATGAGGTCTAATTTGCCTTTCATCCTTTCAGGGTCAATAAAATGAGTACCAGTTGAGCACTGGGGTCAATGTAATTGATTCATCTTTTCCCCTAAAATGGCTGCCCTTGTGGCAAAATTCGAAACCATTATTATTATTATTATTATTATTATCATTATTGCTACTGTGTTAGTGAGGAATCAATGCTAAATCTCGTACATTACATCAGTTTGTCCCTCTATATTTTCTGTTCAATTTCTGATAGGTTCAACCAGTTTCATCTTTGCAAGGGGTCAATAATACACCAGACAAGTAACATAGTGCTTGTGTGTGTGTGTGTGTGTGATGAGGGAAGGCTGGAGTAGTTCTACTGATGACACTCCTCTTCACTAGATATCTGTGGGTGGCACTGTCATAGAAATACTTATGTCAATCATCAACATGATACATGTGAAACATGTACAATCTGTAATGAGACAAACCTCTCATCTTTGCCTGTCCTTGGATGATAGTGTCGCTGTATATGGTAAATCAAATTATTGGACAAAATAAACAGAAACTGATAAGAGACAGGAGGAGGAGGAGGAGGATGATGATGATGACAATGCCATCTTTTCTGTATCACAGTTTAGTAGAACAAAAACAGGCTAAGTTCCTGAATGTTATATTTTTAGTATCATCAGCAAAACAATCCTTATCACTCTATCATGGTATCACAAGAGCCTCCACTACCACCACCACCATCTTTATTTTAACATCTATTACACCCCAGTGGCTATCAAAGTTTACACAAAGCCAATATCTATTGAAATCGATCAAAAAAAATCAATGGAAATTGTAGTTGTGATACCAGTGCCGGTGGCACATAAAAAGCACCATCCGATCATGACCGTTGCCAGCACCACCTCGACTGGCTTCTGTGCCGGTGGCACATAAAAAGCACCATCCGTCCGTGGCCGTCTGCCAGCTCTGTCTGGCACCTGTGCAGGTGGCACATAAAAAGCACCCACTACACTCACGGAGTGGTTGGCGTTAGGAAGAGCATCCAGGTGTAGAAACACTGCCAGATCAGACTGGAGCCTGGTGCAGCCGCCTGGCTTCCCAGACCCAGGTTGAACCATCCAACCCATGCCAGCATGGAAAGCGGACGCTAAACGGTGATGATGATGATAAGTGTAACACAACATCAGTAACAGCCTGAGATAGTAGGGAGAGAGAGATGTCTCATTCTGTCTATACTACAACATCAAAGAGTGATTTGAGTGTGACACAACCTCAGTAGAAGTCAGAGGATGGTGATGAGAAGCTTCATCCTGTTTATTAGAATGTGACATGATGCATATGTGGCCAGAATGCCTTTACTAATCGCAATTACATTATAGAAGTTTGGCATGAAAATAGGGAGCTTGTGTGTGGCATCCCTTATAGCTGTGTGACTTATGGTTGCTTGGCCTACCTCTTTGTAGTGTATGCAAGAAGATGGCATACATGCATGCATTTATGTGTGTATACATTTTGCAAGATCAGAGGAAGTGTATAGTGTGTGTGTGTGGTTTTTATTGAATATGAAACAAGAGTAGTGAGGCACCTGGCTGTTTAGCATTTAGATTACTCTGTTGAATGTAATACCTATTTATTCACATTATTTCGAATTAATCAGGTATTATTATCTTGTAGCTTTGAGATTTCAGTGATGTGATTGTGTATATTTTTAGAATGACCTTGTAGGACAGGTGAGAGATGCTGGATCTGGCCAGTTTAAATGCTAAAGGGTCAAGAGAGAGAAGAAAGTTGTACAATTGGCAAGTTACAAGTACCATCTTTATCTTTCTCAGATTCATCTCTCTATCTATCTATCTATCAACCAATCTATCTATCTGTCTATCTCTCTCTCTCTCTATCTATCTATCTATCTACCTCACACACACCTATCATAGACAAAGAAATCTTTTGACACCTGTAGGCACACAAAAGTCTCTCTCTCTCTCTCTCCCCCTCTCTTACACAGCCATACAGTATATATTTGAAATAGGGATTTCTTGAGAACAGGACAAATAGGGTCCAGTAGAGCAGGAGATGGAATAATCGATATCAAAAGAGTGATGGCAGAGGGAGATAGCAACAAGTTAGGGACCGGCTGCTGATGAGGCAGTTATTGTACAGTAAACTGATGCAGCACAAGGATGGTGGATGGCAGCAGCATAGAGGGTGGTGCAGCGATAGATGCACATGTATGAATGTATGTAAATGGTGTGGCATGTGTGTGTATTTGGTGTACATGTATATGTGAAGTGTGATATAGGTGTATGGTATGTGTGTATCAGCATAATGAATCATCATCATCATCGTTGTGATGATAGTGTGTGTGTACAGGTAGTTTATGTCCACACAAAGTGTAGTGCTCTATGTATATATATATATATATATATATATATAAGCATCTACAGCATGCACAGGAGAAGAGAGTAATGCAGGTGGGGGAGGTACAGAAGGATGAGTTTCGAAATTTCATAGACCACTACATTTCAATCAAGGTGTTCAGTGAAGTTAAGAAAGTAGGAAGATCTAGAAGATATATAGGAGTGAAGTGAAGTGAGAGAGAGAGAGAGAGAAGAGAGAAAGAGAGAGATAGGGGGAGAGAGGGAGGGAGAGAGAGAGAGAGAATGGGGAGAGGCAATAACGATGAAGGTAGGAGTGGGTGGTGGTGGTGATGTTAATTTGATATATGAAATGAATGATTCAATCTTATAAACTATTTTATACATGCATAAATAAAATTATATACATGCCAATATGTACTCTACATGTGTATATATGTGTGCTAGGCTTATTCAGTTAATGTTTGGAGTAGCTTGTGTACATACATAACTCTCTGAGTGTGAAAAAGAGAGAAGGGGGGAAGGGTGATGGGAAGTGTAACTGTGTGAGTGTGCGTATATACGTGTTTTTATGAAAGAGTGCATATAATAATGTTATAACACAGTGTATATGAACAACTATAACCACAATCGATTTGATAGGGCACAGCATTTAAGAGAAATGAGACTGTGTGGTGTTCATGGCTTTCCCAAAAGCACTTAGAGTCAATGTGAAGTTCAATAGCTACAATTGAAACTCAAATTTAAGTAAGAGACTTGGTCTGCGGAATGGTAGCTATAAGACTAACTATATGGGGTCGTGATGTAGGGCACAGTGATGGCAGGGCTCCACATGGTGGCAACATGTGGGATATTGTGGTAGCTCAGTGGAATTACATGTGCCATAATGCAGGATGCAATGATAGCGGGAGGACACAACATGATGCCATCATGAGGGACTTAAACATGATGGCAGCAGAAGACCAGAATAAAGTACCATCATGTGGGATATAAATTAGAATGATAACAAAATACTCCATGGCACCAATTCACGGAGACCTAGGGAGACACGGGATGGAAGTACGGAAGGACAATCTCAGGATACTGAACCTTATGGAGATGACAAAAGTCCAAGATATTTGGCGCTTTGCAAACCTCAAGAATACTCATCTTCCACAGCAGAGCTGTTAATGCTGCTCTCCTTTGCTGAAGAGGATTGACCTGCATGAGTCCTGTGCTGGTGCCACACAAAAAGCACCCATGCCAGCATCATGTAAAAGCACCCAGTGCACTCTGTAAAGTGGTTGGCATCAGGAAGGGCATCCAGTCGTAGAAACCAGGTCAAACCAGACTGGAACCTGGTACATTCTTCTGCTTGCCAGCTCTCGTCAACCCGTTCAATCCATGCCAGCATGGGAAACAGACATATGATGATGATGATGATATAATGTTAGCATAGAGCAGGCATATTAGTACCCTGTCACTTGTTGACATACATTATCTCAGGTGTGCTACAAGTTATTTAAGTTAAATATGGCTGGTGTAAAGATATCATTTCCAAATATTTTTAAGTACAATCACAACTCCTTTATCTCGAATTTACAAATGAAGCCATATTTCAATGCAGTCACCACATTTTTGTGAATGAATGAGAAAGAAATCACATTCTACTCTCTCAAATGTGAGTTTTTATTAAAAAAAAGGAGAAAGTCATAATTCACAGCAAAAGTAAATATGACTGAGTGGTTAAGTAGCTTACTTTGCAACCGTGTGGTTTTGGGTTCAGTCTCACTTTGGGAAAATGTCTTCTACTATAGCCCTGGGCCAACAAATGGCTTTTGAGTGAATTTGGTAAATGGAAACTGTGTGGAAGCCCATTGTGTGCGTCTGCAGTTATGCATGTGTGTGTCTTGGTGGTTTGTTACCCAACCACCACTTCACAACCAATGTGAGTTTGTTTCATTTCTACAAAGTTTGGCAAAAGAAACCAACAGAATAATTGCCAGACTTAAAGATAAGTGCTGGGGTTGGTTTATTTTTCAATTAAACCCTTTGAGGCAGTGCCCCAGCATGGCCACAATCCACTGACCGAAACAAGTAAACAATAAAACTTACAAATTTTAACCAAAGAATCAGTGATAAGATATTGGTAAGTAGCTTGCTAACCAACCACATGGTTCCGGGTTCAGTCCCACTGCGTGGCACCTTGGGCAAGTGTCTTCTGCTATAGCCCCGGGCCGACCAATGCCTTGTGAGTGGATTTGGTAGACGGAAACTGAAAGAAGCCTGTCGTATATATGTATGTGTGTGTTTGTCCCCCTAGCATTGCTTGACAACCAATGGTGGTGTGTTTACGTCCTTGTCACTTAGCGGTTCAAAAAGAGACCGATAGAATAAGTACTGGGCTTACAAAGAATAAGTCCAGAGGTCGAGTTGCTCGACTAAAGGCGGTGCTCCAGCATGGCCACAGTCAAATGACTGAAACAAGTAAAAGAGTATAAATCAGATGAACTAAAATCCTTTGGGAGGTTATAAACTCTAGTTACACATCTACGTACAGTCATTCATATATGTTTGTATGAATCCGCAACACCTTCCTGTAACCAGCCCTGGATGCTTCTGTAGACTTATACAGCAGAGCAATTGAAAAGAAAACATTCTTAAGCATTATTCCACACATTCCATTATATAAATGGAATCCACAAGAGACATACTACATATATATATATATCTGTTCTAGCAAACAAATTCACTCCCACAAACAAATATCAAGTGATTCTTTCACTTTGCATGGTAGGCAAAAAGTTGCTGCTGCTGCTGCTACTACTACTACTACTACATGTTTACATGTCTGTCTGTCTGTCTCTATATATACATCCACAAACATGTGCATATACATACATCTATACAGACACACATACATATATACACTTATATACATACCAAGAATGTGGATTTATAAGCTTTCAAAACACTAGGTTGATTAAAGACTACATATGTAGTGTGTGTGTGTGTGTGTCTGTGTGTATGTATGCATGTATGTATGTATATATGCATGTATGCATCTATATATGCATGTATGCATGTATATATATGTATATATGTATGTATGTATGCATGTATGCATGTATGTATGTATGTATGTATGTATCCATGCATGCTTATCAATTACATTGACACTCCATCACTTTATTGGTACTTTATTTTATTGACCCTTGTGAGATGAAAGGTGAAGTTGATTTTGGTGGGTTTTGAGCTCAGAATGTAAAATACCAAAAGAAATACTGTAATGCATTTTTCTAGTCCTCTAATATTCTTCCCATACAACTAATCAAATAATATAATTAATTAGCACTACTTGTGGAAATTCCAATGACGGTGAGAAGTTTACAGAGAAACAAGAAATATATAATTTCTATTGAACCTGTATTTTGTTTGAAATATTTGATACTTTAGAAAAGTCCAAATAGGGAGAACTGGACATGCAATCTTAGAATACATCATCTCTGAAAGTCTTTGTTATGGACACATATATCTTTTGCCTTGAGAGGTGTTATTATTTGTCACTGTACCTCATTTCCATATCAAAGAAAAGTTCATATGGCTAGACTTGAACCCACAATCCAGTTGAATGAGGTGCAGTAGCTGTCTCACTAAGCCGAATAAAGATGATAATGCCAATAATGATGATGATGACAACAATCCAAACAGAAGTAAATCAACAAAAACCCATAAAAGAAAAGAAAAAAAAAGGACCGTCAAGTTTGATGAGAAAGAGAATGTTTGAGAACCTGGAGAGTAATTAGAGGAATTTTAATTATTTGTTCAGTCAGGGAAATTTATTGAAGGAAAAAAAAAAGAAAATGAAAATAGAAAGTCTTTTATGATTTAAAAAAATATTTTTCCTTTCAACTGGTTCTTATCCACCACAATGACTGGTTTATGTCAAAAAAAAAAAAAATAGCAATCAATGGTGGTTTGAAACAATTCTCCAGTTTTTACTAATAAGATGTAGAATTTAGGGAGTAAAAGAAATAAAATGAAACAAAATATTACTCTTTACTCTTTTACCTGTTTCAGTCATTTGACTGTGGCCATGCTGGAGCACCGCCTTTAGTCGAGGAAATCGACCCCGGGACTTATTCTTTGTAAGCTCAGTACTTATTCTATCGGTCTCTTTTTGCCGAACTGCTAAGCGACGGGGGACGTAAACACACCAGCATCAGTTGTCAAGCAATGCTAGGGGGGACAAACACAGACACTCAAACATAACCCTTTTGATACCAACCCGCCTGAAACCGCCTCTGGCTCTGTAGTACAAATGTCTTGTTTTCATAGGTTTTGGATTAAAATCTTCCACAAAACCTTAGTCACAATTTATATCCCTAACACTAGCTTAATGATAAACTAAATTATTTTACTAATTCTTTGTTATATTTAAAATTAATTGAAAGAAACACAGAGTATCTCAACAGAAATATGGTAACAAAAGGGTTAATCAGTGTAACTAAGGCCATCTGTCATGTGAGCCAGTTTATTGGGTACATAGCAATCCCTGACACAGCAGGTGACATTGTAGGAATTCACAATATTTCCCCAGTTTTCCAAATGAATTAGAGACTTGTATGTAATATGTCAGAAATTTTGGTTACATAAATAGAAGCTCACAGTTATTCTTTCTTTGGTCAGGCCTCGACAGAACACATTTTGGGCAGTTGGTCTTAGTACAAGACATATTTTAGCAGAACAGAACGGTAAATGTCATAATCTCTTTCTGCCTGGTCACATATGTCAATAACAGAACTATTTACGCATCACATGAATTACAGAGTTGACTTGTACAAATAAAACATATGCGCAATATCTTTCCTATAAACACAGTTATGTAAACCACATTTTTATTAATGTCATATATTGAAACTTGTTAATTGTCAATGCATGAATAACTGTCCAAATATGCGTGTTATTTCTCACTGTATACATTTGCTGTCCATTTACAGACCTGTACTCAAAACCTTTGTAAGTAGCTGTTTGATAATTTTAGGTTCTAGTGCCACTCACACCAGAAGAGCTTTCCACTTCTGGTGGTAGCATCTTTTATCTTTTACTTGTTTCAGTCATTAGACGGTGGCCATGCAGGGGCACTGCTGCCAAAGGAACCAAAACCAGTACATTTTCTTAAAGCCTGGTACTTATTCTATTGGTCTCTTTCGCTGAACCACTAAGTCACAGGGATGTAAACACACCAACACCAGTTGTCAAATGGTGGTGGGGGGCAATCACAGACACAAAGACACACAATTGTAGATGAGTGTATATATATAGATATAAAAATATATCTATATACATCTCTCTATATATATATACACACACAAGCATGCACACACCTATGTTGTCCAATGCTCGAAATGAGGAGTATTTAGACAGCCAACAACTGATGAAGGGTCGTTCTTTATGTTACTTGTCCTGTTTTCCATTTGTTTCTCTCGTTGTTTGGATATTGAACTCATTTGTCTCCGTATTTTATATTGTTTAATGTTGGTGATGTCCTGATATTATTTATATCTATATTGATGTATTTATCTATATATCTATTTATATCCATATATATCTATATATATCTGTCTATATATATATCCATATATATCTATATATGTATATATCTATCTATCTCTATATATCTATATATAAATATATATATATATATACATCTCCTCTCTTTCTCTCGATATATATATATATATATACACACACACATATATATATAAGATATACCATTTTAATCTTGAGCAACACCAGGTATCTCTGCTAGTATATATATATATATATATATATATATGGCGGTGCCCCAGCATGGCCACAGCCCGTGAGCTGAAACTAGATAAAATAAAATAAAATTAAATTAAAAAAATATATATATATTTATATGTCACATGCTTCTTTTAGTCACATTAGTATTGTAAATATAGACTCAAAGAGGAAACCCTGCTAATGTTAATTAATAATGTAACTTTACTATTGTTACTTCCTGGCATCCCCTTATTATCAATAGGTAGTTCAAAGCATGTTAATGCTACTAAATCAGGTTTCAACTATTTACATTATATCAAATTATCTCTCGTAATTTTATTAAGTTATAAATTTTTTTCCTTCTTTTTGACATTCTGTACAAGATGCTGAAATGTTTTTTGCCTTTTTTTCTTTCCATTTTGCTCTTCCATAAAAATTCACAGAGTTCAGAGAGAAACGTAATGCCCTGCCAAAACACTTTGTTTCAATTTGTTCAATTAATCTTATTAATATCCGGATGAAAGTGTAAAAGAAATTGAAAATATAATTTCCCAGACTATTAGCCTTATCTCCAGTGTTTATAGCTACAATTCTTAACATTAGCATGGTTTCCTCTTTGAGTCTATATTTACAACACTAACGTCTACACTATGTTTCAGATCCTCCATACTAGCTTTAACCCTTTCGTTACTGTATTTATTTGTAGATGCTCAGTGTTTCTTTCAATTACTTTAAATATAACAAAGAATTTAGTAAAATAACTTGGTTATCATTCAGCTGGTGTTAGGAACATAAATTATGACTAAGGTTTGGTGGAAGATTTTAATTCAAAACCTATGAAAACAAGACATTTGTACTACAGAGCCAGAGCTGGTTTCAGCTGGGTTGGTAACAAAAAGGTTAAACTCAAAACTTTCAGGCAACAGTGGCAAAGGGGTTAAAAACAATGGGGAACAATTTTGAACATAATTTCTGTTGAGTTCAATTTTCTATTTGATTTAGACTAAAATTGGCTGATTTCAAAACTACAGCCAGTTTTCTTCTAACACATTGAGTTTTTTTCCTACAGTTTTTTGAATAAGCAACAATTGTATTGTTTATCCTTAAGTAACAAGACTGATCACCTGATTGCTTTTATTATTTTACTGAAAAGGAGTGAGAAATTTTTAGACCTGGTGACTTTAGGTTGAGTTTTGAAAAGCATGGCAGCCTAAGGTCAGTTTCAAATCTTCTTCCAAAATATAAGTCATGATTATTGACCAATGAGATGCCTCAACTCTCTTTTACTTGTTTCAGTCATTTGACTGCGGCCATGCTGGAGCACCGCCTTTAATCGAGCAAATCGACCCTGGGACTTATTCTTTGTAAGCCCAGTACTTATTCTATCGGTCTCTTTTGCCGAACCGCTAAGTGATGGGGACGTAAACACACCAGCATCGGTTGTCAAGCAATGCTAGGGGGACAAACACAGACACACAAACACATACATACATATATATATATATATATATATATATATATATAATATATATATATATATATATATACACACATATATACGACAGGCTTCTTTCAGTTTCCGTCTACCAAATCCACTCACAAGGCTTTGGTCGGCCCGGGGCTATAGCAGAAGACACTTGCCCAAGATGCCACGCAGTGGGACTGAACCCGGAACCATGTGGTTGGTTAGCAAGCTACTTACCACACAGCCACTCCTGCGCCTGGTCTTCAATTCTTAAGAGCCAAGTCCCTGTATCAAAATGAAGGCTGGAAGCTTACTACATAAAGTGAAACGGTCCAGATTGAACACCCCAGGAAGAGCTAAAAGTGTAAATTTTTACCCTAACTATTTGCACACAATTTGACTCGCAGTAACAATATCCTGTTGGTGAACAAAATAAATTTGTATAAACATTACAGTCGAGAAAGTTTTATTATTTTCCATTGTAGGTAAATTTTTAAAACATTCTATAAAATAAGCACAAATTTGTTAGATGCAGTATTTTTATGGGCTTTTTTGGAGACTAACACTAATTATGAGGTTAATTACTCTTTACTCTTTTACTTGTTTCAGTCATTTGACTGTGGACATGCTGGAGCATCGCCTTCAGTCAAGTAAATCAACCCAGGACTTATTCTTTGTAAGCCTACTACTTATTCTATTGGTCACTTTAGCTGAACTGCTAAGTTATGGGGACGTAAACACACCAGCATCGATTGTCAAGCGATGTTGGGGGGACAAACACAGACACACAAACACATATATATATATATATACATACACACACACACGACAGGCTTCTTCCAGTTTCCGTCTCCCAAATCCACTCTCAAGGCCTTGGTCAGCCCAAGGTTATAGTAGAAGACACTTGTCCAAGGTGCCATGCAGTGGGACTGAACTCGGAACCATGTGGTTGAGAAGCAAGCTACTTAACACACAGCCACTCCTGTGCCTATAATATAATAACCTTCATGGAGCTTTAGGTGTTTTTGCTCAATAAACACTCACAACGCCCGGTATGGGAATCGAAACTGCGATCCTACGACTGCGAGCCCGCTACCCTAACCCCTGGACCATTGCGTCAGATATTTGTAATTTTATCATCTCACAGACAGTTCAATATTGACTTAGATAGACATTTATGTATTTGTATACATGCTTTGTTTGGTTTCTTCACAGAAATAGAACTTTTGTGTGTGTGTGTGTGTGTGTGTGTGTGTGTGGGAGAGAGAGAGAGAGAGAGAGAGAGAGAGAGAGAGAGAGAGAGAGAGAGAGAGAGAGAGAGAGAGAGAGAGAGAGAGAGAGAGAGAGAGAGAGAGAGAGAGAGAGAGAGAGAGCCAACTTTTTTCACAATATGAACTCTCATAAGTATGTCAATTTTTGTTAAATACCCACCCCCGATCTCATTATTAAAATACTGTTTGGTATGCAAAAAACTTCTCTGGTTTCAATCTGGTGGCTTTCAGGCAACATTTAATCTTCTCTATTCATGAAATATTCCACACTAAAAAAAAAGCTATAACTTCAACATTTATTGTCAAACACAGCACAAGAATGAAAAAAAAAAACACGAGGATTTTCATTTTAGACATCTCAATAAAAACAAAAACAACCTCTACCCTTAAAAAAAATTATTCTCTGTCCAAGTTTGGTTCAACTCAAAGTTGGTTTTCTTTTCGAAATCTTAGACACAAACTCTCAACTGGTCAAGCTAATGGCTGCTTGTTCTGCTAGAAATAGCAGTTCCATCTCTCTTACACCTTACTGTCTTTAAAAAATGGACATAATATTATAATGCAGTCTTAGATACAACATGATTGAACAAAAGCTAGAACTCTTTTGAAATGTTTTTATGCTTGCTGAAACAAGAGTATGACCTGGAGCTAAGCAATAACACCATAGCAAGGTAATGTAGTCCTAGACAGTTTACTTGAATAAAGGACAAGGTGGCTATGGACAGACACCTTTGATCATCGGACTGTTTGATCATAGGATTACCTCTAGGACTCAATAACTGCAGCAGTAAGAACAACACTCAAGTGATGTTTTTACGTCAGGATACTATCCAGGAAACCTTAATCACGAGTGGGAGCTGTTACATGGTTGCTCAAACTGCTAGAAATAGCAGATTTCCATAATATCATACCATACCAGCTTAAAAGAAGGAAGGACACACTGAACAGTAGTTCTAGGTATAGCAGCTAAGAAAAAAAAAAAAGATATAGTTTTCATTGATCAGTTTGATCTGGAGCTGAACAGTAACACCAATGTCAACAACATCCAGTAGTATGTCTGTTGGAGTTGTGAAACAATTTGAAACGATCACTTTGATACCAGTATATTACTGGTACTTATTTAATCATCCCTGAATAGGATGAGAAACCCAAATAAGCAAAAGAAAAAAACAAGACAAAGGAGTGACAGAAAATAAGTTAACGAGAATTTGATAATTGCAAAATTAACACAGAATAACTGCTGCCTAATGAACCAATATTGCAGCTTTGCAAGCAACTTGTTGCACCGAGGACTCTAAATACCTGTACACAAAACACAAATTATTCATAAACAGGTGGACAATCAAGCACAGGTATACACATACACATACACAGAGAGAGCATTTATGCTTTTGGCGATTCATAAAAAGATAATTTAATCTATAACAGGAAAATCATGCCGAGTGGTATTATTTATCCCTGTTGGTGTTTGGATGAAGAGTTATCTAAAGAGACATAACCAGAGATAGAGACACTGTGATCAAACATGTTTTTCATGGAGGACTGGAAACAAACAATATCCTTGTATGATGGTGATGTTTTGTTTACAAGCATTATGCAATATCTAGACAAGGATTCAAACACACACACACACACACACACACACACACAGAGGTTTCTTTCAGTTTCTGTCTACCAAATCCACTCACAAGGCTTTGGTTGATCTGAGGTTATAATAGAGGACCAAGATGCCACACAGTGGGACCGAATCCCAAACCACATGGTCGGGAAGCAAACAGCCATGCCTGCACCTAATGAATGCCAGAATTTACAATCAGGTCATCTTTTGTAAATACTACCATTATTACAGAGGATTCTAAACAGGAACCTAAATCTGTAACTATGTCCAAGAGTTTTTTAAAAATCATTTTGTGTGTGTGTGTGTAATATCTTTTAGTCAGGAGGGAAGGTAGTGCCTATGACCCTTCACTGGATCTCGAGGACAAGTATAAAGGTGAAAAGTATCCTCAAATCAGTAACTTGGTTCAAATGCTTGCAACACAGTAGACATGACCACAAAAAATGTTCAGCTCAAAATGCTATACATCACAAGTGTGAGATAAAAGATTAATTTTTCTCAGGTACTGGTTTGGCCATTAAACCACTCAGAGGTAACATTGGGATAGTACCTACACAGCTTAGTTCCAAAATTATGAGAATAAGTGAAGTTGATAGTAGATATGCACTTCTGAGATTAATTACTGAGAGCTTCATGTCACAGAATTCTTCTGTTGTAATTAAATTTAATGGCTCTGAAGTCCCTCTTACATTGTCATATATTCTTTACTAATTTAACTCCAAATGCAAAACTGATTGTAAGAACTTGTAGAGGGCTTCAATGAAATTAATCAAAGAAGGGCTTACTGAACTCAGTAAGTCACTGTGGAGAGCTCAAGACACAGTAAAAAAAAATTTAATCCACAAATAACATTCGATTTCTTGACCACTATCAACACTCATACACTTCTTTAATACTTTTGCAGTGCCTGTTATTGCTAAGTTAATACATACTGTATCACATTGTTCATAATTTGGCAAGGTTACCATTAAACAAGTCTACCATCAACTGCCACTGGCAATTAAAGACCATCCTTGCACTTCTTTGTAAGCCTTTAGGACAACTGTTTCAGAACACAAAATTCCCATTTGGCCTTACAAATGCTGACATATGATTTCACTGAGTGATGAGTCAAAGTATCTCACTGACTGACCTTAAATCTACCTACTTGTATTTAGATGACATCATTGCATAAAGTAAATCTAAGAAAGATATCTTGGCAGAAATCTAAAGGTGTTTCTGTCATGTACTAACTATCCAAATATAATTCTATATAGCAAAAAATGCATTCTTGGATTTAAGCTTATTGAATTTCTAATCCTCAGTGGCTGCGTTCACTTAAATACCTTAAAATTCCTACTTCTAAAAAGAACTTGGAAAAGATTATTGGGCTGCTAGTCTATTACAGCAAAACACTGTAATGAAATGTAAGCATTTTCCCAATTCCTGAAGGAGCTGTTACTATTTTCAGAAAGAAAAAAAAAGTACATAAGTTGTTCGTTATTAATATTATTAATCTGATGCTGAAGGAAAAATGGGAAAAAGTATGGTTTTGGACATAATTATCCTTCTGATACGAAAGAAAAGACCAA
Organism: Octopus sinensis; assembly: GCF_006345805.1. NCBI lineage: Eukaryota > Metazoa > Mollusca > Cephalopoda > Octopoda > Octopodidae > Octopus > Octopus sinensis. Next base: position 31,746,983 of record NC_043015.1, read on the forward strand.
GAGAAACTGGGAAAAGAACAGAGATAAAAAGAGGAGAGAGCTACAAAAATGCACATGGGATCAGTTCACATGTTCAACCTGTCACCACATGGGATGCGAATCAATCCCATGTGTGTTTTTGCAGCTCTCTCCTCTTTTTATCTCCTTTTTTTTTCTCTTAAGTTTCTTAACTTTTCTCCAGTATCTGAAGAACTATGTTCAAAATACCTTTTACCTTTTACTCTTTCCAATCTTACTTGATTATCAAAATAATAAATAGTGACCTTGAAGGTCTCTTGTACTTTTGTTGTTTTTATTTTTTGTATTTGCTTTTTGCTTTATTACAGTGTGACCACACAGACCTTCCATGTTCATCCAACCATTTCATTGGAGTAACCTAATTCTTGAGTACCTTACATCTTGGATACAATTGGATTACTTTTTCAGATTACGTTGGATCTTCACTCACCACAGAAAATGCTTGCTTCTGTGTCATTGGTAATAACCGTTCCTTTTACAAACAAGGCTGAGGTATCAAGTACTGCTCTAACTACAACCCTTTTGAGGAAACATGTAGAAGCTCCCTTCACTAATCCATAGGGACATAATTTTACTGAATTATGGTCAATGTAACTTGTGAGAAAGTAGGGGTTGGCACTGTAAAAAAATATGGTAGCTATTGGTCTAACCAACTGTAGCAGATACATCACCCTCCATCCATGCTAACACTTAACCATCATTAAGATAAGGTGTAGAAAAATTTAGACTCCAAAACAAAGACAATCTCAAAAATGAAGAGGGATAATTACAGAGAATATATGAGGAATTTAGTAACAGAGTGTCGTAAGCACCACCCCAGCCATTTCTGAGGTTAGTATATCATTTTCTTTGTCTTGATGTCTAGAATCCTAAAAAGTTGGAAGAACTGGTGAGGCTTGCAATAAGGTTGAAAAAATTGTACCTCAACGCTATTGGCACAATGCTCGCTCACCCAAACTCAGACCAGAGAATTAATTAACACACCATTGTTAGCACATGTGCTCAATCAATAACTTTGGTGTGGCCCCTGTATAGTTTACCGAGGTGTTATGGCTCATTTTCTAATAGTCCTCGTTAGCATCATAATGATAATGGGCTATTATCTTACTATCTTGTCTTACTTACATCTTAAAGATACTTATCTTGGGATGTTAAAACACAAACAATACCTTTGGTGGGGGCCTCTGTATGTTTTTTTGTAGGTATTTTGGTTAAAATATGCAATGCAATACATCATTTCATAGTACCGGTATACTCTACAAAATGAGAAAGACGCAGCCATTGTTTCATCTTTCAGATGCTTACCTAAATAATTTTAAATAGGTGGAATGATTATCGGAGATCTTCACAGTCATTTTAAGACCAAAACCAGCTTTCTAACTTCATTCTTAGCTGAGATATCGCATTCTAAAAGTCGCAAAACTTTGACTGCGCTTTTCTCAGTTTTTAAGTTGTGGCGCTTACAACGGTCAGTTACTAAATGCCTTATATGATGAAACTCAACCTATATCATCTTACCTATATAACACGATGAAACTTGACCTATATCATCTTACTGACTATTCTGGCTGCATTTGTTAGCATCAGGTACTGTGAGACTGGACATAAACTATATAATGTACTGAATAGCTAGTGACCCTTGAACCCACACTATATGGCACACTTATATTGTTGGTCCCTGGACTTATGGTATGTAATACACTGTACAACTTGTGACCCCTGGGTCTATGCTGTGTAGTTTATAACTTCTTGATGCACACTATATAATGCAGATACAACCAGTGACCTCTTGAACTAAACTATCTTTATATTGTTTAGTGGTCAAAAAAATAAAAACACCTCAATTGATGCAGGAATTGAAGAGGATGGTAAGCACAGCTGAGAGCAGATGAGGAATGAAGGTTAGAACCAAGGTAGATGAGAGGAAAGCAAAGCTAAGGTAGATGATGGGTGATGTGCACAGATGGGCAGAAGGTAAGACTGGGGTAGAGGAGTGGAAGGGATACAGTTAGGGAAGATGAAGGGTTGGAGGGTATAAAGGCAGACTGAATAAAGACTGAAGGGTATATAGGCAGACTAGAAGAAACGTTAGCACGCCGGGCGAAATGCTAAGCGGTATTTCGTCTGCCACTACGTTCTGAGTTCAAATTCCGCCGAGGTCGACTTTGCCTTTTCATCCGTTCAGAGTCGATTAAATAAGTACCAGTTATGCACTGGGGTCGATGTGATCGGCTTAATCCGTTTGTCTGTCCTTGTTTGTCCCCTGGTGGGTAGCAAAGAAATAGGTTATATAGGCAGACTGAATAAAGATTGACGGGGTCGACTGAGGATTGATGATAGGTGTGGGGACACAAATGGATCTTGTTACTCCGATTCTTTATATAAGAACATTGAGAATGAGTGAATAGTGAAGTGGTGATGGTGGTGGTAATAGTAGTAGCAGCAGCAGCAACTAGTAATAAACACAATAGTTAAAATACTAAACAGTGGGGTGATGATGATGATGATGATGATGACATTGTATAGCGTAAAAGAAACAATAAATGGTCATTATAGCATTTACATGAAATGCGAGGAGGAGGAGGAGTAGGCAGCTATGCTTGGGTGGGAGGAACCACACACAAGGCATGATGGCCACTGAATCACCAACAATGCCACAGCCATTTTTGATGTCTACCTTTCCAAACTAACATGGGTCGGAGAGAGACCAATTTCCAATTAGCACCTCTCCAACTCAACACAGGCCTCCGTCGTTTCCTTTGTGTGGTCAGTTAGTTAGTTAATTTTTTGGCTCAAAAAGCAAAAAGCAAGGCCATGTAGGGGTACATGGAGTTATGTACAGGGTGGAGTTCATGTAAAGGGTTCAGGCCATTTGTGGTCAAGGGAGACTTTGAACCGAGCGGTCGCAGCATCCTGAGATTAGATCTCTAGAATAAATTAGTTAGGAAACACTTTAACATTACTAAAGGGTTGTTGTTATTTAGCCATTTAGTATAACAACATAATAGTAATAACAATTAAGGCATAAGGGGAGCAGTTTTGAGGAGAGGAGGGGGTCTGGTCATTTACATCAATCCTGGTACTTCACATGTACTCCACAGTACTTCACATGTACTTTATTTTATTGAGGGATGAAAGGCAAAGTTAACATTCAGCGGGACTCGTTAGCATTTTATACCAGTCATATCCAGTTCAAATATGTTAGCAGTTTTATGTTTAAACCAGCCAGATCCAGCTTCTTGCACCTACCCTACAACATTACTCTGAAGATAAACATTCACAATGTCAAAATCTCAAAGTTATAAGCTAGTGCTTAATTAATTTTTTTAAAAATGTGAATACATAATAAGCACTACATTTGACAGAGTAATTTAACCCTTTCGTTACTGTATTTATTTTGAGATGCTCTGTGTTTCTTTCAATCGGTTTTAAATATAACAAAGAATTTAGTAAAATAACTTAATTATCATTAAGCTAGTGTTAGGAACATAAATTGTGACTAAGGTTTGGCGGGAGATTTTAATTCAAAACTTATGAAAACAAGACATTTGTACTAAAGAGCCAGAGCCAGTTTTGGCCATGTTGGTAACGAAAGGGTTAAATGCAACTGGGTAAGCCCTTTTCAACATTGATTAAACTTATGATCAAACACATTCCATCTGTGACCATCATGTCCTTTTAGGGGTTTTTAAAACAACATTATCTAATGTGCTCTTGTTAAAAACCGGAGGGTGTGATTTGAGATTTGGCTGCTCTTTTGAGCAGGGTGAACAACCAAGAAGGCTTCCACATTGACGAAACAGGAAAATATCTTGGGAATATTATAAAAAAATATATAGCAAATACAGAAAAATTGTAATTATTATTATTGAAGATGAATGTTGAATAAAACCATAGAAGATTAAAATAAAACAAACAAAAACCTCTCTAGAATTCAAAACAAAATACTCCACCACCACCACCACCACCATTCTGTACCAAATTCTCTAAAAGTTTTAAACAGTGAAACAAGAGCAGACAACCCCTGCTTATCTGAAAAGTTTATCCTGTCGCATATTACTTGTATACAAAAGTTTTAAGAGAGAGAGAGAGAGGGAGAGAGAGAGAGAGAGAGAGAGAGCAGAGAGTTTGGCAGAGGGAGAAGTGACAAGCTGAAGCATTTCAAGCATCCAAATTGGAAGAAAGAATTAAAAATGGAACAGCTGTAATTGGAGACTGGGCTTTAATTTGGTGTAAAATTCCGTCTGATTGTTGTAAATGCAAGTAAAACATAATTAAATGGGGGGGAAATCTGCAGTTAATGAATCTGGATAATGAAGTGGGGGGTGCAAGGGGGGAAAAAAAGATCATGAGGAATATAAACTTAGTTTTTTTTTTGCTCCCGTGCTCAGATGTTGTCACCAATTAAGAAGCTGATAAATAATTGCTGTTGACAACCTGTTGTTGAATGTAGCGGTGAGATCCCTTCCTCGACCGCAACAACAGAGTAGGGGACTTAATGTGTGAAACAGAGCAAGTTAGGAAATAAAGAAAAAAAATTACCTTTATAAAGGGTAAAAAAACTGATGGTCACTGTAATAAAACAACACTTGACCCCTCTCTCTCTCTCTCTCTCACATATACACCTACTTAATCCAAGAAACAAATTCACTTTACTGTAGATAAAAACACTGACCGACAACAAACAAGGAGTGACAATAATTTTTGGCCTTTTTTTTTTTTTTAAATCCCAAAACATGAAGGAGAAAATAAGTGTTTTTGAGTTGATATTTAAAAATAGAAATAGAAAAGGAAAGAAAAACAGAAGAAATTATGTTGAGAGGGTTTTTGGGCTAAAGAAAGTTTTGAGTAAACAACCAAGTAAACTTACCACTTCTCCTTCGAAAGGTGAAATTTCCAGGCATGACCAAGTAATGTGCTTGAGGGAAGAAAGTGTAACAGAGCTGAATAAATGACTGTCAGTGTGTTACTAAGTCATCATTGTCAGCTGATGATGCCGGCCGATTGTGAAGACACTTGAACTATGGAGAAATAACAATAACAACAGAGGCAGTGGTTATAATACCGGCAACTGTTGTTACTGCCGTTGATGGTGATGATGGTGATGGTGGTGGTGATAGTTGTAACAGTGGTGGTGGTGGTGGTGGTAGTGGTTAGTTGTATGCTATCCGTGCCAATAGGATGTAAGTGAAACAAGAGGAAAACATGTTTTAATATAGTCACTGCTGCTTCTGCTTCTGCTTCTGCTGCTGGTGTTGTTGCTACAGTTGTCAACAGCAGACAATAAGGGAAGAACTATGCGGCGCAACAAGTTCAGAAAGTCTTTGGTAAAACTGCCGTGGACAGCGGCCGATTGTTTGGTGAACAAGACGGAAGACAGCAAAACCATCCGATAGAAAGTTGGTCCAGAATTTTTTGTAATTGACAAGAAACACCCAGCAAAAAAAAAGTTTGGAAGCTGGACGACGGCACAATCCGTCAACAGGCTGAATGGAGGATGCGTATGTGTGGTGAATGTATGTGTGTGTAACTCTGTGTGTGTGTGTGTGTGTAAGAGAGAGGAGAGAGGTGGAGATGAGAAACTGTGGTTTGAGCTTTTTTTTTGTTTGTTTTTTGTGTGTGTGCGTGTGTGTGTCTTGGTAAAAACTACAGAGTAAGAAGCTAGCCGAGTGGTTTACTGGTCAAGAGAAATTATAACGAGCTTACACTAACGCACTACCACACGCTGCCAAGTAGCTTCATGAGTCACATCCCATGGAAGGCCAGAGTGGTGCGAGAGGGAGGTCAGACCTGTTGCAGCAGCTCAAGTCAATAATAATACACAACATGAACGTTTGCTAGAACTGAGAGAGAGAGAGAGAGAGAGAGAAAGAGACAGTTAGTGTGAGAGAGAGAGAGAGAGAGAGAGAGAGAGAGTTTGCATGTGTGTGTGTGCGGAGGGGAAAGAAGTGGGGGAGGTCAGCAATGGAGGATGGGGAGTGGTAATCAGAAACTGGTCAGAGTGTGTGTGTGTGTGCTTGGCTACATTCTAACATAACAGAGCTGACAAAAGATGACTCCTAGGAATCTATTCATGTCTAAACTGCTAAACTGAATATAATAATACTAACAATTATTATTATCATTATTATTATTATTATGATGATAACAATAATAACAACAACAAATTATTGAAAAAAAATTCCATTAGCTTTTCACATCTGTCCAAATGAAAGCTGTTTAGCATTTTCATTGTCTCTCTCTCTCACCACACACAACTTAGTTCACACATTGTTTAATATATATGTAGGTGTTTTTATGTCCATACACACACACACACACACACACACATCATTTCATTTATAATCTTTTACTGGTTTCATTCATTGGACCGTGACCATGCTGGGGCACTTCTTACCAATTGTTCCAGCCGGTTATACCAACCAGCCCCCGGTACTTACCTCAGCCTGGTACTCAATATTATTGATCTATAGTTGTCGAGCAGCTAAGTCACACACCTACACACCTACACACACACAATGGGCTTATGCACTGTTTTTTTCTCTACTGATAGAAGAGACCGGATCAGGTACAACGGAATGTGCTCAAAGCCAGGGCCTCACCGTTGTGAAGCAACCTTGCTGCCACACAGCTATGTCTGCACACACCTTGAACCCAATGTGCGAAGAAGGAAAGAAGTCGAGTTTTCCTTTGAGACAATTCTTTAATACTGACAACAAAAAAGTGAGAAAGAGAGACAAACACACACACGCACACACACACACGCACACACCAGTGTAGCAGTTTCAGTTCCCGATCTCGCATAGTGGTATACAGGTACAAGAAAGAAAGAAAGAAAGAAAAGAGAACATGAATCCAGGAAGGTAAGTTCCAATAAGTACCCTTCATTCAAACTGTTGTGATCTCTGGCCAAGCTAGAGCAACCGCCTAATTATACTGCAACTTGTTCTGTTGATTGCATAGTGCGTTTTTGGTGTGTGTGAGTGTGGAAGAGAGAGACAGACACTGAGAGAGAGAGAGAGAGAGAACGAGTAAGAGAGAGAGAGAACGAGTAAGAGAGAGAGAGAACGAGAGAGAGAGATAGAGAGAGAACGAGTAAGAGAGAGTCAGACACTCAAAGAGAGAGAGAGAGAGAACGAGTAAGAGAGAGTCAGACACTCAAAGAGAGAGAGAGAGAGAACGAGTAAGAGAGAGTCAGACACTCAAAGAGAGAGAGAGAGAGAACGAGTAAGAGAGAGTCAGACACTCAAAGAGAGAGAGAGAGAGAGAACGAGTAAGAGAGAGTCAGACACTCAAAGAGAGATAGAGAGAGAACGAGTAAGAGAGAGAGAGATGTGCATGAGGGTATGTCTGCATGTGTGTGTGTGTGTGTGTGTGAGGTTTTATATTTTATTTCTGAAATTTCATGCTTATGTATGCATGTGCAGATATGCGGTGTCATTTGTTTGCAGCTTTCCACGAAATTATGTGTGGCCATTATACTCTTCATAGGTGTGTGTGTGTGTGTGTGTGTAAGCATAGCTCCAGGACAGCTCTGATCCAACAGCCAGTCCTCCAACGTGCAGATAGTCGACCGAATAACAGGGTGTGACACATAGATTCCTCTTGCCAGGCAATACCGAGCCTCTCCCAAGCTGAAGATCATGCTACACACTTCGATATGTGGTGATGAATCAGAGTTTAGTGAGACAACTTTAGATTTGTTACACCATCTCCCTTTCCGCAGCCTATTTCTGTACAACAGTAAATGTTTCTGGTGGCAACAGCAGAGGCAGGCAAGGTGGACTTGGCCAGAGAGCAATAACTACTGCTCTTTCATAATTAAGGCTTACTACAGCAACAAACTGTGCCCTTCACATGTCCAACTGGTCAACTGCTCTTATTAAATTTTGTTCCATTGTAAAACAGTATATAAATATAGATTTTATTCCTAATTTTTCAAGATGTTTGTGTGTGTGTGTGTGTGTGTGTGCATGTGTGTGTGTAGGTCTGCAGTAACTGCTGCAGTGAGTCAGCACAGGTACTGATGAAGATGGCAGAGCTAAGATGCGAGAGAGAGAGAGAGAAATCTAGCCTGGTGAGGTTTTATGAACTTTAACAATTACCTTCAAACTAGAAACATAAGTACCGAAAATAAGGGAACGGGAGACGGGTGGTTAACAAGGGGATGGAATCTATACAAGGATAAAATTCATTGCAAGTTTGAGTTACATAACAAACCACATGACAGATACTTGAATCAGACAGATGCACACACACACACACACACACACACACACACAGAGATAAAAATGGTGAAACATATACAGGCATAGATATATGGAAACACATAAATGCAGATTGGACTACCGGTTACATCATCATCATCGTTGTTTTAACCCTTTGGTGTTTAAGCCGGCCATATCCGGCCCAAATATCCGACATGTTTTTACGTTCAAACTGGCCATATCTAGCCTCTCACACCTAACCTACATTGACATTCTAAGAATAAACTATCATACCATTGAAACCTCAAAGCTATAAGATAATGTATGATTAATTCAAAACAATTTGAGTGAAAAAGTATTACATTTAACAGAGTAATCTGAACACTAAAGAGTTAATGCCTACTTTCCTTGCTTGCATGGGTCAGACAAAATTCAATGAGGCAGATTTTCTACAACCGGACGCTTTTCTTTGCCCTAACCATCACTTGTTTCTAAGCAGTGTAATATTTCCTCTCGTCCTTTGGATATGAACAGGACAATGGTCAGTCATGATCTGGTGGAAGACTGCAAACAACCGACACTGCTTGCATGATGGCGATATTTGTGTACAATTACCACGTGACATCAAGACAAGGAGACAGAAACACAAACAAACACACACACACAACTGGCTTCTTCCAGATTCTGTCCATCAAATCCACTCACATGACTTTGGTTGACACAAGGCCATAATAGAAGAAATTAAGCCAAAGTGCTGCTATGCAGCAGGACTGAACCTGAGACGGTGTAACTGTAAAGTAAACATTTTAACAACACAGCCATGCCTATTTCTAACCACTTTTTTGTAATCAAAAATACAAACTTTCCCACAACTCAATGCATTGTAGTCACAGCCTCCCTTTATAGATAATTGGTTGCCTCAGTCAGCTGAGACTGCAACAGTTTTCCCCTCATATTTCTACAGATGAATTTTTTATCCTTTACTTGTTTCAGTCACTAGACTGCGGCCATGCTGGAGCACTGGCTGGAAGAAATTTTAGTGAATCGATCCCATTTTTAAGCCTGGTACTTATTCTATCGGTCTCATTTGCATAACCACTAAGTTACAGGGATGCAACCACACCAACACCGGTTGTCAAGTGGTGGTGAGGGACAAACATAGATACAGACACATACATATTTATACGATGGACTTCTTTAAGGTTCCACCTACCAAATCCCAAATCTACTCACAAGGCTTTGGTTGGCCTGAGGCTATAAAAGAAACTCACTCAAGGTGCCACACAGTGGGACTGAGCCCAGGACCTTGTGGTTGAGAAGCGAGCTCCTTACCACACAGCCACATCTGTGCCTATGTTGGTTTATTATAAAAATGCTTGTGAGAACAATTTAACAAATATCTGGACCAATGTGTTTAGCTGTTTTTCATTTACTAGTAATAGCAACCAAATCCCCTCAAATTACAACCTTTCTTAAAAACAAGACGATACATTGACTAATTTAGCCTAAATATACAAAAAGACATGATAGTCATGGTTGGATTGTCTTTCTTTCAGAGATTTGCTTAATCTTGAATGACTATGAAAAAACATACAAATTCTGTAATTAGCAAAAATAATCCTGACTCCTCCCTCTAGGGGTGAACTTGGTAAAGATGTGTGACCAGGGGGAAGTAACTCAAATCAACAGAAACCATCTCCTCACATCCTTTCCATACATACATATATACACTCCATGTATGGGCCAAAAGTAAGCTTGGAATCAGTTAGAAATAAGAGCTAAATCACCCTTAAATTACACTCAGCTATTTAAAAAAAAAAACAAAGAAAAGAAGTGAGGAAATGTATTTATGTAATGCTAGATTTTCTATACTTTTATGGAGGTTAGTATATTTAATGTATGTTCTTTCAAAATTATTAATTAATTGTAATGGGAAATCATTAGCTTCAGTGATAATTTGTTTCTGAAAGGTAAGGGAAGCAACTCTAAAACTCAAATTGGGTAAAAAAGGGGAATAGGGTATTTTGAGGGCATTGGGTCCTGGATCTTTGGAAAGTATAATTCAGACATGTTTCAATCTTTTCAGACCTCCTCAGTACAGTATAGTCTTATCCATACAGACCAGACTAAGATATACTAAATCTAAATCTAAAATAGATTAGATGGTTATATATGGAACATTTTTAAGGTGGTGAGCTGGCAGAATCATTGGCGCGCCAGGCGAAATGCTTAGCGGTATTTCGTCTGTCGTTACGTTCTGAGTTCAAATTCCGCTGAGGTCGACTTTACCTTTCATCCTTTTGGGGTCGATAAATAAAGTACCAGTTTCGCACTGGGGTCGATGTAATCGACTTAATACCTTTGTCTGTCCTTGTTTGTCCCCTCTATGTTTAGCCCCTTGTGGGTAGTAAAGAAATATATATATATGGAACATTTTTGGTCAGCTGGATCAAGCTTGACCTAGAACTACATCATTATGATGTTAATGAGGATGATGATGAAATACCTAATAAAGGCGGTGCTCCAGCATGGCCGCAGTCAAATGACTGAAACAAGTAAAAGAGAGTAATTAGTTTCTGTGCTGTTATGGCTTGGATTGGACTTTATTGAATGTTTTTATAGTTGGATGCCCTTTCTAATGCCACACTTTAAATCCACTCTTATTACATGCACACACAAACAAGATTTGTTTTCTAATGCTGTGTTGTAACTATGGTAACAGTTGTTGCTAAGCAGATCGCCAACGCAATATTAGAAAGATAAAGTGATGATGAAGATAATGTTTAAACTGCATGAAGTAAATATCATATGATTTGTATAAATAATATCATTTGTCCCATCAAATGCTAATGGAAACACTTAAGACAATGAGAGAGTTAAACCTGCTGGAAATAACAGCCAAATTTCTCTCAAATTACACCATACTGTTTTAAATAAGAAAGATAGATTGAATTAAGTATGAAAAAAAATTGGGACGGTTGAACCTTGAATTTCTTTGGTCATAGGTCTGCGGGATCAGGACTGACCTGGGGCTGAACAATAACAACCAGCAGAAGTTAATTTAATTAATGATACCTTCCCACAAATTTGCACTAAATATGTTAGAAAACACCTTCCACGCTGCAATTGTTTTTGTTCCAGCACACGATCTCAGATCAAGTCACTTGCTATGCAAGTACATCTCTGTAATTATTTTTATGATTAATAAATAATAAACCTGTTGTAGTTGCATAGCTTCAAGCTAACCCTTATCCAAGCAGACTATGACCAAAGTCGTTCTAACTAGAACTATCCTGGTTTTCGGAGGGAAAGGACCACATCCTTTTTTTTCTTCTTTTTTCCAGGTTGGCAGGGTATAATTCGAGGGGTATTCAGCTGTTATATTTAGCAGGCCAAGTGACTATGTTGAAGCTCCCTTGTTAGTTCACAGTTATATAATTCTGTGACAAAATAGATTAATTATTAGAAGCAAAGTATGCAGGTCATTCATTTGTGTTCTACAGAAGCTTAGTTATTCCTGGAAAGAAATTCCATTTTATTTTAGTGCTTTTAATTATCAATCATGTGACATACCATTTTACCTTCCTCCTAGAAATAATTCTTTTTTTTTTTTTTTATATTCAGAAAACAAAATTTCAAATCCATAAAAAATTTACTATTCTGCATTGTATTTATGTAAAAGTATTATATTTTTCTATTCCATCATCTATATTAATCTAATTATATGAATCATAATGTAAATGAGGAAACCTAATTAAGGTTTCTATATCATTGTCCCCCCCCCTCCATCATTTGTAGATTCATGTTTCAATATCTTTATATTGGATCAGTGCAACTGAGTTTCAACTCCCATCCTATGCTTTACATTGAACAATTAACAAATTTTTTTTTTTTTTACTCATTTCAATTATTGGATTGCGGCCATTGTTAAAGAGTGTGGTAATTATTCTGTCAGTCTCCTTTGCTGATGTGCTAAGTTATGGGGATGCAAAGAAACCAACACAGGTTATTAAATGCTAGAAGCACGCACGCACGCACGCACACGCACGCACGCACACACACACACACACGCACGCGCGCGCACAGATATAACAGGCCATAAAGGCAGTATGCTGGCAGAAACGTTAGCACACCGGGTGAAATGCTTAGCGGTATTTCATTGGTCTATACGTTCTGAGTTCAAATTCCACCGGGGTGGACTTTGCCTTTCATCCTTTTGGGGGGTTGATAAATTAAGTACCAGTTGTGTACTGGGTTGATCTAATTGACTCGCCCCCTCCCCCAAAATATTGGGCCTTGTGCCTAGATATAACAGGCCTCCACACAGTTTCCATCTATCAAATTCACTCACAAGGCATTGGGTAGCCTGGGTCTATAGTACACAACACATGTCCAAGGTGCTGTACAGTGGGTTTGAACCTGAAACCACTTGGTTGGAGAGCAAACTCCTTGACCACACAATCCATGCTAGTGTCTATAAATATTTCTACACACACACACAAAAAAAAAAAATCTATTCTATGAGATGAAAACAAAGGAAGAAAAATGAGACATCACATGAATTGTAGAAAAAAATGAGACATCACATGAATTGTAGAAAAAAATGAGACATCACATGAATTGTAGAAAAATATTAAGTAACAGTGAGAGACTGCTTTCTGAATCAGAACTAAAAGTGCAAAGCCTATTGACGTTTTTAACAATGAACAGCCTTTGGACACTTGTCTGAGATGGGACCTGGTTATGTGGTAGGGTAATTCTACAGCAGAACAAGATGCCGATTTCATTCTTCACAAGCAAAACCTCACCAGTTTGAATGAATTTTCAAAGTGAAAAAAAGCATTAAAATTCAACTTCATTTTTATACAAAGATCCAAGTCTTGTGATTGTTATATTGCTAATACACCTGGGACAGGCATGAACACCCTAACTTTTATGCTTACATTCACAGTATATATTTTATATAGACATATAACACACACACACACACACACGTGCACTTTATAAGAATAAGTATAATTTATAAACATCAATATCTAGTGTTCAGCTTGTCATTATTCATTGAATATTGGGTTTTGATTGTCTTTCTTTTGTATTATTTTTTTACCTTTTCCTCAGGCTCATGTAATATTATTATTATTATTATTATTCAGCTTAAAATAGAACAACAACAAAAGAGATAGTTGAACGTATGAAAACCATTTTATATTGAATTATCATATCAGTTACCAGTGTGAAAAGCCAGGAAACAGTCTCTATATAAACCACTTCCGTCTACCTAAAGATATCTCTGGATGTCTGCCTGCCTGTAAGGTTTTGTGTCTGTCAAAGGCTGTGTTACAAACACGGCCATCATCTTCAGGACCAGAAAATTGCTTCTGCTCCTAACGACCACACAACCACTAACCTTTTACAAAACTCAGACGAGTCCCACAATGGAATGGGACTATTTCCATATATGGAACACTACCACAAGACATCCCAAACATGAAACATAAATGAATAGGTGCAGGTATGTGTGGTTGAGAAGCTTGCTTTGCAACCACATAGTTTTGGGTTCAGTCCCACTGTATGGCACCTGAAGTGTCTTCTACTATATAGCCTTGGGTGACTAATGCCTTGTGAGTGAATTTGATCAATGGAAACTGTGTAGAAGCCCATCGTGTTCATGCATGCGTGTGTATGTGCATATCTTTTGTCCTCCCCGCTGCTTGACAATCTGTGTAGGTTCATTTACATCCCTACAACACAGCAATTTTCAGCAAAATAGATCAAGAAAATAAGTACTAGATTTTTTAAAAAAAAAGGTACAGGGGTAGATTTGGTCAACCAAACCTGCCAGTGGCCATGTGGTGCCCCAGCATGGCCACTGTCCAATAACTGAATTAAGTAAAAGGAAATAAAAGATAAATACAAATAAACCATCCAAATGACTTGCATGACATCTCTTAGCAACAAACTCCAATTTCTGACCCACCCAGACATGCTGGTTCTTCCTGCTTTCCTTTCTACCCTTACTACAAAGGACTCTGCCCTTCACAGATGAGCTCTTCTTGTACCGTTCCTCTTGTCTACCCATTATTGTCTTCCTCATTATTTAACAATTCCTTCTGGCTCTTGTTTTATCAGCAGCTCTTAAATTACAAAGGCGGCGAGTTGGCAGAAACGTTAGCATGCCAGCCGAAATGCTTAGCGGTATTTCGTCTGCCGCTACGTTGTGAGTTCAAATTCCGCCGAGGTCGACTTTCATCCTTTCGGGGTCGATTAAATAAGTACCAGTTACGTACTGGGGTCGATATAATCGACTTAATCCGTTTGTCTGTCTTTGTTTGTTCCCTCTGTGTTTAGCCCCTTGTGGGTAGTAAAGAAATAGCTATTAAATTACAACTCTTCAAAAGAAACATTAACCCTTTAACACTTAAACCAGCCACATCTGGTCGAAATATTCTACTTGTCTTATGTTCAAATCATCCAGATCAGGCCTCTCACACCTACATTACAATGTTATCCTAAAAATAAGTAATCACATCAAAATCTGAGCAGCAAAGCAATGCATGATTAATTCAAAACAAAGTGAATAAATAAATAAATAGTGCATTTGAGAGAGAAGTCTGAAAGTTAAGCCTTTCGTTACTGTATTTATTTTGGGATGCTCTGTGTTTCTTTCAATTATTTAAAATATAACAAAGAATTTAGTAAAATAACTTAGTTATCATTAAGTTAGTGTTAGGAACATAAATTGGGACTAAGGTTTGGTGGAAGATTTTAATCCAAAACTTATGAAAACAAGACATTTGTACTAAGAACCAAGGCCGGGTTTCAGCCGGGTTGGTAACAAAAGGGTTAACAGATTAAATTTGCACTAAACTTGCCATTCTCGAAGGGCCCGCAAAATCCATGGGCATAGCTCCTGCTTACAGATAAAACAAATAAAACAGATAAAGACGTGCGTCTCTGTTTTCTTATAATTCTCGTCTGTGCGTCTGCCAGCAGATGTTTACAAGGTGAGAGAGATGATGCTATCTGACGGAAAGATACAGAGAAGGAAGCTTACCTTTTGGAACTTTCATCTTCTTCTTCTCTTCTTTACTGTCAGGTTCCTTTGGAAGAGGTTTATTCTCCAATGGCATGTTTACCTCTCTGCAAAAGAATAAGAAATTCATCAAAAATGTTGCTGCTACTGCTGCTGGTGATGTTGATGTTGTTGTTGTTGTTGTTGTGTTGCTATAATTTGTTGAGGTGGAATAGCAACAACAAGAAGGAGAAGAACATCATTATGTGTAGAGTATTAGAGCACTTGACTGATTGATGTAAGTGAGGTGAGTCAAGTTATTAAGTGGAGATATACATCTTAGAAGGGAAATAGAGAGTGATTTGTATGGTGTGGAATAAGGCAGACTCTGGGGAGGATAAAGAGAGAAAAAAGAGAGAGAGGAGAGAGAAAGGAGAGAGATGAGAGCAGTAAAGAAAAAAGGAGAGAAAATAAGTGGAGAAAAAGAGAGCGAGAGAAAAGAGAGAATGAAAAGTTGAGGTAAAAAAAAAAGAAAACAAAAAGAGTAAACTAAAGGAGAGAAAGATATGAAGGGGAGTGAGATAAGGGGAGAGGAGAGAGAGAGAGAGAGATAGAGTGAGATAAGGAAAGGAGAGAGAGAGAGAGAGAAAGATAAGAAAATTAGATATAGAGAAACAAGTGATGTCATTCTCAAACTCCTACTGACACTCAACAACAAAAAAGAAAGTGTACTGCATTATTACACATTCGACTAAATTTATCTTGTGTCAAGAAGGTTGTGACATTTCAGAATTTGGCCATCTTATAAAGGAGGACCATGTTGATATGTTTAAGGACTTTTACACTGGCACACTAACATTTTACACTTCTGCCTAGGTGTTTCTCACCCCTCTCTTTTCTATACACGAGCATTCTTCCAATGTATGTATGTATGAATAGTGGAGGCGCAATGGCCCAGTGGTTAGGGCAGCGGACTCGCGGTTTCGATTCCCAGACCGGGCATTGTGAGTGTTTATTGAGCGAAAACACCTAAAGCTCCACGAGGCTCCGGCAGGGGATGGTGGTGATCCCTGCTGTACTCTTTCACCACAACTTCAACTTTCTCTCGCTCTTACTTCCTGTTTCTGTTGTACCTGTATTTCAAAGGGCCGGCCTTGTCACTCTCTGTGTCACGCTGAATATCCCCGAGAACTACGTTAAGGGTACACGTGTCTGTGGAATGCTCAGCCACTTACACGTTAATTTCACGAGCAGGCTGTTCCGTTGATCGGATCAAACGGAACCCTCGTCGTCGTAACCGACGGAGTGCTTCCAATGTATGTATGAATAAAATCCCATATGTGTTATTTCACACCACACACACACAGATGATCCCTAAAGAATTCCATTCTAATATAATTGTATCTCTATTCTCTTGACAATGAAAACAATTGTACCATAATAATATAAGGGAGTTGGATGTGAAACATCCAATGAACATAGGATTTGGAAGAAGAGACTGATAAGAATAGGGGCCGTAAACACACCAGCATCGGTTGTCAAGCAATGTTGGGGGAACAAACATATACACACACATACATACATACGTACATATATATATATGTACATATATACAACAAGCTTCTTTCAGTTTCCGTCTACCAAATCCACTCACAAGGCATTGGTATACAAAATGAAAGATATACCAGAACAAGAGATTTCTGGCACAGCATGACTGTGACTATTTGATAAAGAATACCATAGGACATTTTGTAATTCAACCCTTGTACCCTTATAATAAATAGGACAAGCTGGTCTAGTAGCATGTCAATTTTGTACCAGAACTATAAAGAAGTTCAACATCTTCAAGAGAACAACCTTCTAGTTTGTTGATAATCAGAAAGATTGTTTTGCAAAATGTTGAATAATCATGTAAAAATGATTGTTATTTGGTGAGGACATATCTATAAGACTTCATATTTAATGAGTTAAATTTGGTGGATATTTATTGACTTTTCCCTGTCCATATTTCTAATGAATAACACTACATATGTGCTTTAATTAACTAATATAAATCAACAATTTGGTGGTTAGGTATCTCTGTAGCTTTGCATATTGGCATAAATAACGCTGGTGTACTCATGTCAGCACAGACAATGGACATTAAATGATGATCATGATATTGATTTTAAATTTTGGCACAAGGCCAGCAATTTTGAAGGAGGTGGTGAGTCAATTACAATGACCCTCTGTACTCAACTGAGGGTCATTGACCCTGAAAGGATGAAAGGCAAAGTGGACCTCAGTAGAATCTGAACTCAGAATGTGAAGACAGATGAAATGCCACTAAGTGTTTTACTCAGTGTGCTAAGGACTCTGCCAGATTGCCATCATATATACTCTTTTACTTGTTTCAGTCATTTGACTGTGGCCATGCTGGAGCACCGCCTTTAATCGAGCAACTTGACCCCAGGACTTATTCTTTGTTAGCCTAGTACTTATTCTATCGGTCTCTTTTGCCAAACCACAGTGACGGGGACATAAACACACCAGCGATGTTGGAGAACAAACACAGACACACAAACATATACACACATATACATACATATATATATACATACATAAGATGGGTTTCTTTCAGTTTCCATCTCCCAAATCCACTTGCCCAAGGTGCCATGCAGTGGGACTGAACCTGGAACCATGTGGTTGGTAAGCAAGCTACTTACCACATAGCCACTCCTATGCCTATATATATATATATATATATATATATATATATATATATATATAATGATACAAATTATATGATATTTTTTTAAAATGCAGAATTGCCATTAGAACAGCAAGAAATACTGGGTAAACTACCCTTACAAAGCAGAAAAATTTGTCAGCAACCAGCAATGAGACTTGAACCCATACCCCTCAAAGACTCCAGCTGAGTGCTTTACCATTAAGCTAAACTGCTTGCTGACAAATTAATCCGTAAAATGATATAAATCAGTACATATTGTGTTGGTGTTGACAAAGTGAAATCTCATGATGAAGTACCTATATGGTTAGTATTTTGATATATTATAAATACCAACATCGGATAGACGCTCTGTTGCTGTCTACCGAAGCATTAGCATATTTCTGTTGTATTTCCTTTTCCATAAGATCTAGAGGCCACCCAATGCATGCAGATGTAGATGAGGTGCTTTGAATGAATGAAGCAGGTTTGCCTACTTTATATACAAAAAAAACTTGAATAATTAGGAATAAACCTTAAACCAGAATAAGCCGATGCATAAATCAAATTTTGATTGAGACTTTATTTGCACACAAACACATTTTGTATGGAAGATCTTAGGTAAGTTGGTATTAAAAGGGTTAAAATACACAAAGAGCAGGGATAAAAAAAGATATACCAATTTTATCCAGTTTAATCTACACATGAGAGAGAGAGGGGGGAGGTGGTTGATAATTTTATGAATAAGCGTTTTTAAGATGAAGCCTTGTAAAGATGAATATATGTAGCAAGACTAATTATAAAGTAGAGTAATCAATTGTTTAGTTTACTTAGTAGCAAAAAAAGTACTAGTTACTCAAGTAGCAGAGTTTGTTCTTACAGTAGTTTCTGGCATCTTATTAGCCTAGAAAACCCTACCACTGACAAAGATATGTATATATGTGTATATATATATATATATGTAAAAGGAAATTTCAAGTCATTTATGTTGGTTTATATCAGCTTCTTTAAAATCCTTGAAGCTATAAACAAATTATAATTTTCTGAATCACTTTATCAAGTAAACTATGTTAGCATTTTCTGACAGCGGAAGGGGAGGTTACCAACACCACCAATGGCTAATCACACACACACACACACGGAACCTATTTTCTGCACACAGAGAACCACTTTGGCTAACAAGCACTTTATGATGGGTTTCTTCTAGTGCAACTTGTTACACATCTCTGGTTAGTCATACAAGCAAGAGAGTATAGAGAAAGCAACTTGGGATAGATGTGAACTTAACGTTAATTAATGTGTAACATTCTGAACTTACCTAATTAATTTTTGTTTCAAATGGCTTGTCTAAAGTGAGAAAACAAAATGATTGGGTCATTGGGTCATCTGTAGCAGACTGAAACTTCTAGAATCTGGGGACCATTTGGAATGGGATCTCGTTTCAGTTCACCAGTTTCAGACTCAGACATGGATCACACATAAACACAAATGCACTCACATTGCATTAGTTAAAACACTGTTTATATACAAGAACTGTTGACATATATATAGTAACATAAACCCCTTATCACCACAACCCTATCTACTTGTTATTATAGTATTGTTTTATTCCTAGGTTACGATCAAAGGTGTTCCAGTAGTGACAACCCAGGGTTTTATTAAAACACCATATTTTAGATTATGTTATCCATTGCTCAGATGGAGGTGCAATTTGTGGGAAATTTGGTTGTTACTTTTAGCAGGTCAAGTAACCATAGAAATTCCCTCACTAAACTTAGATCATCTCTTCATGAGCAGAACTATGACCAAAAGAGTGCCCACTTGTGACCATCCTAACTTTTATTCAGATATAGTGCATCCAGAGTGATATTATCTAATATGACCATCCTTTTTTAAAATGGAAAGGTGTGATGGAGAATTTGTTTGCTATTTCTAGCAAACCCAGCAGGTGCATAGAGGTTCCTTGGAGTAGATGCCATAAATAAGGACAACTATTGCTGTCAGTAAAAGGAGGGAGCAGTATGTTATTGACGAGGGTTTCATTAGCTGCATTGTTAATTCCAAACCCTCAATGTTGCTGTGCCAAGCCGACCTGCTGAAGATACTCCCAGGAAGGCTGCAGTCCAATGACTTTGCTTCTATTTTTTAACTTTTACTTGCTTCCGTCACTGGACTTCAGCCATGCTGGGGCACTATCTTGAAGAGTTTAGTCAAAAAATCAACTCCAGTACTTATTTTTATATCTAGCATTTATTGTATTGGTCTCTTTTGCTGAATTGCTAAGTTATGTTGATGTAAACAAACCAACACTGGTAGCCAACTATTGATGGAGGACAAACATACATTCTCTCTCTCTCTCTCTCAGACATATATATATATATGTACACACACACACACACACACATATATATATATCATCATCGTTTAACATCTGCTTTCTATATATGTATGTGTATACACACACACACACACACAATAATGGGTTTGTTTCAGTTTCTGTCTACCAGATTCACTCAGGAGTTTCTGGTTGGCCCAGGGCTATACTGGAAGACGCTAACCCAGTGTCATTCAGTGGGAGTGAAACCAAGACCACATGGTTCGGAAGCAAGCTTCTTAACCACACAGCCACACCTGCCCCCTATATAATTTATGCAGAAGCTCTTTTGCTGTCTTGTCTTGTTCAGTGGTGGTGGTAGGGGTGGGAAATCTCTGACAGAAGGAATCAATGCTGATATAATTTCTCAGCAAATTCTTCTCCATATTAGTAAAGATCATGTTAAAATTATTTCCTAATAATGCAGAGTAATAACAGAAGAGCTACAAGGGAGATAACTTTAAAACAGTAATATCTAACAAAAGGCTAGTCCTCTCTCCCCACCAATCTCTCTCTCTCACACACTGACTGACCTTTCTCCCATCCATCCTTTTTTCTATTTTGATAAAATTTAGTCTAAGAAGGAGCAACAGCCAATAGAATCTGCAGATTATTGCTTATTTCGATGTAGCATGCAACTAAAAATAACACGATGACTGAGTGAAATAACCGAGGGTGCCATCTGCTGGAAGCGTTAATAGTCGAGCGTGTTAACATAGAAATGTAGGGAGTAGAATAATTATAATTACCATTGTAATGAAGAAAGGGGAAACAGAGTTGTTGACTAATGTTAATTAAAATCTAGTCAAGGAACACAGGTAGATGGGGATAGGGGACAAAATTCCAAAGTGTAAATAAAATTAGAATTACCACATGAGCAGCCATGAACTGTGGAACATGGAGTAAAAGGGTGTATCAATAAGGAAACTTTTATCTGATGATTTGACTTGCAGGAAATAGCAGCCAAATCTCTCTCTGAAATCACACCCTACTTAATCCATGGAAGGAAACAATAGATAAAGTAGTCAGTGTAGAAATATAGACAAGTCATAAAGAAAATATAAAGCTGTGTGAGCTGGGGGTTATTTAGAAAAGGGGTTTTTTGGGGGGTCAGTCATATGACTTACTTTAGTGGGTGTGTGTGTGTGTCTATATACACATGCATGCATGCACATGCACACACACATGATGGACTTCCTTCAATGTCTGTCTATCAAATCCACTCACAAAGCTTTAGTCATCCCAAAGAGCCATGCATTGGGACAGAAACTGGAACCATGCAGTTGAAAAGCAAACTTCTTACCACATAACCATGCCTGCACACACACACACACACACACACACACAGATATTTCTTTACTACCCACAAGGGGCTAAACACAGAGGGGACAAACAAGGACAGACAAAGGGATTAAGTCGATTACATCGACCTCCAGTGCGTAACTGGTACTTAATTTATGGACACCGAAAGGATGAAAGGCAAAGTCGACCTCGGCGGAATTTGAACTCAGAACGTAGCGGCAGATGAAATACGGCTACGCATTTCGCTTGGCGTGCTAACGTTTCTGCCAGCTCGCCACCTTCCAAACAGACAGACAGATAGATAGATAGATATACATATATACATACATATATGCAAGCTAGACATAGGAGTGATACCCCAATGGAGTACTGCAGTATGATTTCAAGGACAGCCTGCCAGATATTACCTGCTATCTATGTCTTAATTTCTTTGTCAGTAAATTTAAACATAAACAAGCTGTACATAAGCAAGAACCTGAAGAAATCAGGGAATAAAAATAACGGTTTTAGATAATGAGCCCCCCCCCCCCCCGCAATGATTTAGGGTATGGTCAGAGATAGAATCAGATGAGAGATGAGACATATGTCTAGGGGCTAAATAGGGGTGGGGTGGGGTGGCAGTGAGGGATTTAAACAAATAATAAGTAATGTGGACTGTGTGTATGAGGGGTGTAGAATGGAAAGGTGAGAGAAAGAAGATGAGGGAGAGAGAGCATGGAAGAATGAATGAGGCAGTGTGGTGTGGTGGATGGAGAGAAAGGGGAGGAGAAACAAACAGACAGAGGGCCTTCAGGAGTGTGTGCAAGTGTGTGCATCTACATGTCCATATGCATGTGTGTGAGTGGTTTGGCGTTCGGTTTAAGTATGTAAAAAGTGTGAAGTTTAAACCACAAAGAATTTATACAAATAAAGTATAAAGAGAATCAGAATCAAAATCGAAATTGATCAACATCAATGGAAATTGTAGCTGTGATACCAGTGCCGGTGGCACATATAAAGCACCATCCGACTGTGGCTGTTTGCCAGCCCCGTCTGGCACATAAAAAGCACCCACTACACTCACGGAGTGGTTGGCGTTAGGAAGGACATCCAGCCGTAGAAACATTGTCAGATCAGACAGACCCCAGTTGAACCGTCCAACCCATGCCAGCATGGAAAGCGGACGTTAAACGATGATGATGATGAAAGTATTTAATGGTAGCAAAGTGTCAGATTTTTGTAAAAAGGGTCAATAATAGTGAAAGATTGGGAGACAATAACCGAAAGCAAAGCTGCATATACAAAAAAAAGGTAGAGAAAGAAAATAAAACAGAAACAACTTCCTCCATTAGTGCATTAGTAGACGAAACTAGGTTTAGAATTATACACTTCAGTTGAAGATGGAATTATTTATTAACTGAACTTCTCAGCTAAAGATAGCAGTTTGACATCGTAATGTTAGTACAAGTTGATACTAAGTAGCTGGAAGGTGATTATAACGATACTCGTGATGTCAATTGGTAGCTCTTTGTATCTTGTAAATTGCTTCGGTCATATTAAAAGCTTAAGAGTTAGTAAAATCAGTGCATGCATAAGAGTGTGTGTCTGTGCGTGTTGCGTATCTGTATGTTTTGGCATTAAAAAAATATGCAAACAAGAGGAGGGGGAGGGGATAAAAGTAATCAATATGAAATGTAAAGTTATTTTAGATATATTGAAAGCTGAAAACTTATTTGTTACTCTGAGTTTCCAATCTTTGGACAATTGTCTGAAGATCAAAAATGAGAAACTCTAACTATTAATAGTGCTCATATATATATATATCCTCTGTCTTCCCTTCTCTGGATCTTTCCTTCTCCTATGTTTCTGATGAAGAGCTCCGCTCGAAACGTTAAACCCTCCTCCTTTCCTTCTTTCCTGAGCGTCCAATAATACTATATTTGTTCCACGTCCTCGCGTTGTGTTTTTTTGTGCTTTCTTGTTTGGATTAACTATATATATATATATATATATATATATATATAATAAATGCGTCCTTTTAAAGCCTAGCCAGGCTCATGAACCCAGTTTCCTGGTTTGTATGGCGTACATGTTCCCCAGCATTCAGATTATTGTCAAATGTAATGCTTATTTCTTCACATTGTTTTGAATTTATCATATGCTATCTTGTAGCTTCAAGATTTTGATGATGTGACTGTTTATTTTTAGAATGACATTGTAGGGTAGATTTGAGAGGCCTGATCTGTCCAGTTTAAACATAAAACAGGGAGAATATTTGGGCCTGATATAGCTGTTTTGAATACTAAAGAGTTAAGTGGAATTAGATAGATGGAATCTGTACAGAAGTCCATCATACAGATAGTTGTTCTGGGGTGTTAGACTCAATCCATTGCCTGGTTTAAAATCACCATCTGACCCTTTGAATGCCTTTAGTGATGTCCACTCTGTTGTAAGCATTCAAACTAGGTCTCAGGCCTAAGGACAACTATCTTTCTTCCCTCCTACCAGTCATCAAGGCTCTGAAAAAGTCACAGTTGCTAACCTTCCCACTCTGACTAAGTCATACTCTCTTTCTCTTTTACTCTCTTTTACTTGTTTCAGTCATTTGACTGCGGCCATGCTGGAGCACCGCCTTTAATCAAGCAACTCGACCACGGGACTTATTCTTTTGTAAGCCCAGTACTTATTCTATCGGTCTCATTTGCAGAACCGCTAAGTAACGGGGACATAAACACACCAGCATCGGTTGTCAAGCAATGCTAGGGGGACAAACAGACACACAAACACACACGCATATATATATATATATATATATATATATATATATATATATACACATATATACAACAGGCTTCTTTCAGTTTCCGTCTACCAAATCCACTGACAAGGCTTTGGTCGGCCCGAGGCTATAGTAGAAGACACTTGCCCAAGGTGCCACGCAGTGGGACTGAACCCGGAACCATGTGGTTGGTAAACAAGATACTTACCACACAGCCACTCCTACGCCTATATATTCTTTCTTTCAAACATACAATGTAGGATTCATGCCTGGAACCTAGGAATACCGAAAACAATCTGGTCGGTTTTTTATAGTTAGAAAGTGAAGTGCCATGCTCAGCGCCAGTAGTGCACAGAACAGCAGACGGTTATGCAATATTCCAGTTCTTCGTTCCTCTTCGACAAAACAATGATTCCATCAAACTTTTAATGTCTATTATATATTCACTAAACCGTTTATAAATTTGAAGAAATCATAGAAGCATGTTCCTTCAACTGGAAAACATCTGAAATTGGCAATTAAATGGAAGAGCTGGGCTATCAGAGGATGATGAATGCAGCAGTTATTAAACAACAAAGTAATCGCATGTGTTTTACATTGACGCCTTTCTTTAATTGACCAATTTGAAGATATTCCATCCAAGATAGTCTATTGTCAGAGAGGCCAGCTTGGTATGTCAGTAAGTAATTTTCCCATGTTTAATGGAATAATTACAAACTGATCACATCTTAGAACACTTAATAATTACCATTGCATTAAGTTTATTGATTCTGTATATTAGAAGGGAAATCGTTACTTGATATATAAATATATATAGCATGGGTTGGACGATTTGGCTGATGTCTGGCGAACCAGACTTCAATCTGATCTGGCAGAGTTTCTACAGCTGGTTGGCATTAGGAAGGGCATCCAGCTGTAGAAACTCTGCCAGATCAGATTGGAGTTTGGTTCGCCAGACCTCAGCCAAATTGTCCAACCCATGCTAGCATGGAAAGCGGACGTTAAATGATGATGATGATGATGATGAAAGAATGTAGGAACAGAGATTGAGAAACATGGACAGCCACTACAAAAATATTGGAATTGATAACATTTTGTTTCACACATTTCATCCTTTTGGGGATTAATGAAATAAGTACCAGTTATGCACTGGAGTCAATGTAACTGACTTATCCCCTCCCCCAAAATTTCAGGCCTTGTGTTTATAGTGGAAAAGATTAAATTATTATTATCGAGCTGGTAAAGGTGGTGAGCTGGCAGAATCGTTAGCCCGTCGCTACGTTCTAAGTTCAAATTCCACTGAGGTTGACTTCGTCTTTCATCCTTTTGGGGTTGATAAATTAAGTACCAGTGAAATACTGGGGTCTATGTAATCAACTAGTCCCCTCACCCAAATGTCAGGCTTTGTGCCTTTAGTAGAAAGGATTATCATTATTGAGTTCAAATTCCGCTGAGGTCGACTTCGTCTTTCATCCTTATGGGGTTGATAAATTAAGTACCAGTGAAATACTGGGGTCTATGTAATTGACTAGTCCCCTCACCCAAATGTCAGGCTTTGTGCCTTTAGTAGAAAGGATTATCATTATTGAGTTCAAATTCCACTGAGGTTGACTTCGTCTTTCATCCTTTTGGGGTCGATAAAATAAGTACCAGTGAAATACTGGGGTCTATGTAATTGACTGGTCTTCTCCCCACAAATGTCAGGCTTTGTGCCTTTAGTAGAAAGGATTATCATTATTGAGTTCAAATTCCGCTGAGGTCGACTTTACCTTTCATCCTTTCGGGGTCAATAAAATAAGTACCAGTTGAACACTGGGGTCAATGTGATCAACTTAACCCCTTTCCCCAAAATTGCTGGTCTTGTGCCAAAATCTGAAACCATTATTGTTATTCTTAATCTTATTATTATGAAGATGACATGCTGGCAGACAGAGTTGGACGAAACGCTTGGCAGCTTTTTGCCTGTCTCTATGTTCTGAGTTCAAATTCTACAGGGGCCAACTTTGCCTTTCATCCTTTTGGGGTTGATGGAACAAGTAAAACATAGGTCCAGCTTCTCATAAAGGATCAGGGTTGATTTTGAGAGACTTTTTTAAAAAATAAAAAAACAAGGCGCAGGAGTGGCTGTGTGGTAAGTAGCTTGCTAACCAACCACATGGTTCCGGGTTCAGTCCCACTGCATGGCACCTTGGGCAAGTGTCTTCTGCTATAGCCCCGGGCCGACCAATGCCTTGTGAGTGGATTTGGTAGACGGAAACTGAAAGAAGCCCGTCGTATATATGTATATATATATGTGTGTGCGTGTATGTTTGTGTGTCTGTGTCTGTCCCCCTAGCATTGTTTGACAACCGATGCTGGTGTGTTTACGTCCCCGTCACTTAGCGGTTCGGCAAAAGAGACCGATAGAATAAGTACTGGGCTTACAAAAGAATAAGTCCCGGGGTCGAGTTGCTCGATTAAAAGCGGTGCTCCAGCATGGCCGCAGTCAAATGACTGAAACAAGTAAAAGAGTAAAAAGAGTAAGTGAGTTTTATACCATCGAATGCTGCAAATCTGAAAGCCATTAAACCAAGGATTTGATATATATACAAATATATATAAACTGTGGGTGTATATGTGAGAGAGAGAGAGAGAGAGAGAGAGAGGGAGGGAGGGAGTGTTATTCATGATACCACATCATATGTTTAGAGTAACAAGTGTAAGAAAAAGGGAATTTATAGAAATAAGCATTCATGTTTTTTTTGTTTGTTTGTTATGCTTTTTGTTTTTTTTTTTGTCGAAGAGACAAAATTTGAAGCTTTGCTTGTTATCAGTTTAATGGTAAACTACATCTGAGGAGAACCGGTTCCTTTGAAGTTTCCGAGTTCTGACAATCTTGGTTAATGAACTTCTATATCGTTCATTATGTCTTAAGATTTCTTTTGAAAGAAAAGAAAATGTAAAAATAATGAGTTTCTTCAAAATAAGAATTGAAAAAATAAAACGGAATATAAAGAAAAGAAAATGGAAACACATGTGTTTGTGCATATGTGTGTATGTGCGTGCATATATATATATATATATATATATATATATATATATATATATATATAGATAGATAGATAGATAGATAGATAGACAGATATATATACATATATGTACATACATATATATACACACATACGTACACATACATATTACATACATATATACATACATATATATATACATACATATACATATACATACATATACATACATATATATATACATACATACATATATACATATACATATATATACATACATATATACATATACATATATATACATACATATATACATATACATATATATACATACATATATACATATACATATATATACATACATACATATATATATATATATATATATACGTACATACATACATACATAAGTGTAACTGTCCGAAATTGTCATGACTTCTGGTACTTGACTGAAGAAAGAAAGCCAAGAATGACCCGTCTTTTTTTACCTGTCCTTCTTTGTGTCATTTATCTGTCCTTATGTTTTAATGCCCTCTATTGTGTTTTTGTTCCATTTATAAATGGCTTAGTTGGTAGGGCATTCGGCTCACAATCGTAAGATCATAAGTTCAATTCCCAGTAAGGTGTTGTGTCCTTGAGCAAGACACTTTATTTCACATTTCCACAGTTCACTCAGCTGGCAAAAATGAGTAGTACCTGTATTTCAAAGGGCCAGCCTTGTCACACTCTGTGTCATGCTGAATGTCTCTGAGAACTATATTAAGGGTACATGTGTTTGTGAGGTGCTCAGCCACTTGCACGTTAATTTCAGGAGCAAGCTGTTCTGTTGATCATATCAGCTAGGACCCTTGTCGTCATAACTGACGGAGTGCTTAGCAATACCAATATATATGTATATATATATACATATATATATATATCTCAATGATCCTGCTCAGTTGGTAACATGTCTAAGTCCTCCATGACGGGTAAATGTTCCACAGTGTATAGTGTGCTGTCCAAGATGAGCTTCCTTGGAATAAATGTTCGTTTAATGTTCCAACCATCTCTCCAACTGCTCTCTTTTGCCTTTGATGACCTCCCCTGTTCTGGATTGGAGTGGAGCTATCTTGCTCCGGGATGGGCTGATGGCTTTCCTTCATGCTCACCTCAAACAAGTCCTGTGTCATTCTTTGCCTCCACCCAAAGGCCCTGAATACAATTCTTGGATTTTGTCCCCGAGAGAATCCTATTTCTGCTGAATATTACCTTCTGGTGAATCTGCAAGGAGGGCATCCAATAGTGACTTGAGGAACGCATTCTGTAATGAAATCATTCTATTCTTCCAGTCTCAAGTTGAATTCCAACTGTTGGACAATTTGTCCCTAAGTTCTTATCTCAACATAAAATTAACGAAGTGAATGTCATTTATCTCCCCCTTGAACTCTGACATCCTCCAACCAAGATGGCATGAAGCAGCCAAGCTTTACCTGCTAGAAATAGCAACCCAAATGCTTTTAAATCAGATCCCAATGCTGGATGTTCAAGAACCAAATGAAGGGCAAATTTTCAATCCTGAGATCATCCTGATTCCAAAAAAGGTAATAATATATCTATGTAGAGCAAATGTTGATGAAATACAGGGGTTCCAGATGGAGAGACAGAATTTCGCTTTTATTATTATTATTATATATATATATATATATATATATATATATATATATATATAAAATTAGAAAGAACCACCTTTTATCAATTCAAAATGAACAATTAAATTACAATTTCTAATTTATATATATATATATATTATATATTATATTGTGTGAAATTTGATTTAGGATTTCTAAATTGAATTTTTTCCCTGTAAGTTAGGATTAATATTCCCTCAAATAATTATTATATATATATATATATATATATATATATATATATATACACACACACACATATTTAACACAAATAACAATGTATATAAATATATACATACATACACACACATATTTATCATAAATAATGTATATAAATTGACAAAAATAGACACAGTTGCAATAAGACTACTAACACACACACACACACACACACACGCAGTGGTCATATGATGGCTAATACACTCTTCCCATAAACTAATTTCCCTTAAGAGCAAAAAGATTTGCATAAACTGTGACCAAAGAACTCGTCAGCATCTTTACTGTCAATTTAATATTAAAACACAAAATACAACAGATTCAATGAAACCAC
Source organism: Octopus sinensis (assembly GCF_006345805.1). Lineage (NCBI taxonomy): Eukaryota > Metazoa > Mollusca > Cephalopoda > Octopoda > Octopodidae > Octopus > Octopus sinensis. Next base: position 31,776,586 of record NC_043015.1, read on the forward strand.
AGGAGAAACTAGGTGCAGGCGTGGCTGCGTGGTAAGAAGTTTGTTTCCCAACCACAGGATCTCAGGTTCAGTCCTACTGCATGACTCCTTGGGCAAGTATCTTCTATAACCTTTGGCTGTGTGAGTGGATTTGACAGACAGACAGAAAGAAGCCTGTTGAGCATATACATATATATAAATATATATATGTGGAGGCGCAATGGCTCAGTGGTTAGGACAACAGACTCGCGGTTTCAATTCCCAGACCAGGCGTTGTGTGTGTTTATTGAGTTTAAACACCTAAAGCTTCACGAGGCTCCGACAGGGGGTGGTGGCGACCCCTGTTGTAGTCTTTCGCCACAACTTCCTCTCACTCTCTCTTCCTGTTTCTTGAGTAACGCTGCGATGGGCTGGTGTTCCGTCCAGCTGGAGGAACACACACGCCACAGAAACAGGGCCCATGAGCCTGGCTAGGCTTGAAAAGGGCGATGTTTAATCATTTTATATATATATATATATATTTATTGAGCTGTTAATTCCTACACACTTTTTCTCCCTTTTTTTCCCCCTCTCAATCCTTTCTGTTGAAGAGCCAGGCTCAAACTCAAAACCTCAAAGACTTTTCTATTCTTCCTGAGCATCAAACAAATACACCTGCTGGTTGTTCCCTCACCTGTCTTTGTCTTTTGTTTTCTGTAAATTTGAACTATATATGTTTGTGTTTGTTCCCCCCCCCCCCCCCACACCACTTGACAACTAGTGTCGGTTCGTTTACAGCCCTGTAAATTAGCAGTTCAGCAAAAAGAGATTGAATAGGTTACCAGGCTTAAAAGCATAAGTACCGAGGTTGATTTGCTCGACAAAACCATTCAAGTTGGTACCCCAGCATGGCCACAGTCCAATGACTGAAACAAGTGAAAGATAAAAAAAAACTCAGAGAGTGTATGGTTAGTTGGGTGTGAGAGGGTGGCAGGACCCCTATACACAGCACCAGATAAATCCCATGGGAAAAAATTGATATAATCGTTAAGAGTTGTTTAAAAAGGACAGTTTAATAATATTTAAATATCTGAGGTCATTGTTGCTTAACCCCAGGCCAACTCTGAGCCAACAGACCTATGACCAAAGCAGTCCAGTCATGGCTACCCTATTTGAGGTATTCTGAATTACTTATCCCAAATACCGTTAATTTTTTTTTTCTCTTTTAAATGGCAGGGTGTGATTTGAGGGGAACCTGGTTGCTGTTTTTAGCATGTCCAACAACCGACAAGAAGCTTCTTTAACTCAAGAACAACTGAGGTTTCGGTATGGTATGAAGCGGAACAGCTGATGTAAGCTTGGGTGTCTTTGTATGTGCATACATAAAAAACAGTGAAAGGGGTGTCTGTGTGTGTGTCTGAGAGAGAGAGAGAGAAAGGGAGAGAGAACAGATGATTGTCTACGTTGTGTAAAAGAGAGTAAGAGTAGATGTGTAGATGAACATGATACAATGTGTATGTTTATGATTGTGTGTCCATATCTATGTGAAAGAATAACAATGTGTGAGTGTGTATGAGAGAGAGAGAGAGAGCGAGAGAGATTGAGATTATCTTCATTTTACCGTCCACTTTCTGATACATTCATGGGTCCAACAAAATTTATTGAGGATATGTTTTTGGCAGGGTGCCCTTCCAATCACCAACATTTACCTATTTACAAGCAAAGCAATATTTCCTCCATGGCCAGATATGATTTCATAGAATAATTGAAACAATCATGTGATGTCAAGACGAGGAGACACACATACACCACCAGCTTCTTTCAGTTTCCATCTACCGAATCCACTCGCAAGGCTTTTGTTGGCCTGGAGCTATATAGTAAAAGACACTTGCCCAAGGTGCTGTGCAGTGGGACTGAACCTGGAATCATGTGGCTGGGAGCAAACATGTTTTTATAGCAAACGTAATGACATTGCCTATGTGGCGTCATTTTACATTCCCATGTAAACACTTTCGAGACACAAAAGGGCAAGAAACACACAAACACAAAACACTACACAAACGATGAGCCCTTATTCAGTTCCTGTCAACAAATTTAACTCACAAGATTTTGGTTACTCAAGGCCAACAGTAGGCTGACACTTGCTCACGGTACCACATAGAAGGAACGAACCCAAAATCACATGGCTGCAAAGCAATCTTCTTAACCACACAGCTATGCTTGTGACTTACACACACGCACACACACACACACACACACATATCTATACCATTTATCTTTTACCTGTTTCAGTCATTTCAGTCAATCCCCTTTGTTGAACTGCTAAGTTACAGGGACGTAAACACACCAACACCAGTTGTCAAGCAGTGGTGGGGGGGAGACAAACACAGACACACACACACACACATATACGACGGGCTTCTTTCAGTTTCCATCCACCAAATCCACTCACAACGCTTTGGTCGGCCTGAGACTATAGTAGAAGACACTTGCCCAAGGTGCCATGCAAAGGGACTGAACCCAGAACCATGTGACTGGGAAGCAAGTCTCTTACCACACAGCCGTGTATGTGTGTGTGTGTGTGTGGGTGTGTGTGTGTGTGTGTATATAATTTGACGATATAAGTATCAGAATGGGCCAGAAAAAGCAACAGGTCCCAGTGGAAATAACAAATCGGATATCTATCCCTTTCTGCGAGACTGTTATATGAACACCAGAGACCACTCACCAGGGTAATGACAGCATTTATGTTCGCAATAAGTATATGTAGGCATGTAAGTACATAGATTAACATTATTTAACCCCGGGTTGACATAAGCGAAGCAGACCATTTTGGTCCTGACTATCTTGCCTGTTTGTATACCCGAAGCAACACCAAGGCAGTAGTGTGTAATTTGGTGGCTATTTCTAGCAAGTCAATTGATCATGTAGAGACTCCCTCGATGACTTAAACAGGTACTCCCTATCTGGCTCAAGCATATATATATATATATATATATATATATATATATATATACCGGAGTAAACACATAAATGTGAAACAAGGTGGAAAAAAGAGTACTCAAATACCAGTGGTAGAGTAGGTTTTGTTGAATTTTCTACTGCTTTAAATAAAGTATATATATATATTATATATATATATATATATATATATATATATATATTTATTGTGTGTGTGGATGTGAGAATTTGTGTACACATATAAACCTACTTCTGCCCTTATTAGAACCCTTTCGACAACCAAATATAAATAAAAGGAGAGCAAGAAAAATATATATTCGAGAAGGAGAGAGAGGAGGAAAGAGAGAGAAAGATAGGAAAAGAGAAGGGGGAAAGCCCCCAAAGTTGGTACTACCTCATGTTGCTGTGTAACTCCTTATTGCCCGAAATCCAACAAATCCTATGTACAGCTGTGCTGACGCAGGACAGGCACCATTTAGTTGCAGCTGCCGTTTTGTACCGTTGTTGGCAATACTGTGTTGCCATTCAATAACCAGAGTTGTAATGAGAGAGAGAGAGAGAGAGGAAGTGTGAGACAGAGAGAGAAGGGAAGGAAGGAAGGAAGGAAGGAAGGACATAAAGGCGAAAATAAAAAGGGGTGTGTAGAGTATACACGGGTGGAAGAGAAAGGTGGTGAGAAAGAGGCGGACAAACGAGTCACCAATGAGAGAGAGAGAGAGAGAGAGAGAGAGAAGGCAGTGGTCATAGGTGAGAAAGAGAGAAATGTAGAGAGAATGAGTGGGAGAGAAAAACCGGAAGAAGGAGAGAGAGAGAGAGAGAGAACAATGCTTAGGTGAAGAAAGAAAGGAGAGAGAGAAAAATAAAAACAAAATAACGAAGGAAGAACAGCAATAGAGGAAAATAATCGATCGATAAACTTGATGTGGGTGGTGAGTAGTAGTGGCAGTGATGATGGCAAAAGAGAGGGTGGTTGGTCTTGACGATGATGCTGATGGTGGTGGTGGTGGTGGTTGTAGTGGTGTTGCTGGTGGTGGTGTTGGTGGTTGTAGACATTAGTTGTGGTGGTAATAGCAAGTGTTCTTTACACTGCACAAGTGGCATCAAACCAATCAGATCTTCGGCAGAGACGGAAATTTCAGAGACACACGGTTATTGGTTGGATCCAAACAACAAAGAGAGAAGAAGTGACAGCAACAACAACAACCACAGCAGTAGTTCGATGATGGGAACCTACATGTAACTGCTTGACCTGTTAGAAATAGCAACCAAACTTTTCCTCGAATTACACTCTGCCGCTTTATAAAGAGGAAGGTCTCATTGGGTAACATAAGAGTCAAGACATTGATATATTGTGTCGGAAGAAACAAATTGTGAGCGATGGTGGTGGTGGTGGTGGTGAGGGGTCAATACCTTTGATTATAGATTTACTTGAGTAACAGGGGGGGGGGCAAAACAACAACAACAACAGTATCTATACCCATAACCACAACATCATCATCATCATCGTTTAACGTCCGTTCTCCATGCTAGCATGGGTTGGACGGTGCAACTGGGGTCTGGGAAGCCAGGAGGCTGCACCAGGCTCCAGTCTGATCTGGCAGTATTTCTACAGCTGGATTCCCTTCCTAACGCCAACCACTCCGTGAGTGTAGTGGGTGCTTTTTACATGGGAACGGCACAGGTGCCAGGGGGAGGCTGGCAACGGCCATGATCGGTTGGTGCTTTTTACGTGCCTGCAACAATTACAAGAATAGCTACCAAGCCGAGTAACAACCAAAGTATGACAGATACAACTGCGACAGTAGGAAGATCAACAAGAAAAAAAAAAGATACCAAGATTAGAAAGAAACAAATAGAGACAAAGAGAGAGAGAGAGAGAGAGAGAGAGAGAGAGAGAGAGAGAGAGAGAGAGAGAGAAGAGCTGGAAAATATAAGAAAAGTAAAAAGTTCTGATTATGACATTGATGATGTAATATGGTGGAATTAATCCATAAATGGATTTGACGATAGCAGAGAAGATGAGAGGCAACGACTGTGATCCATGGGAAAAAAAGTGGAGATAAAAAGAGAAGAGAGAGAGAGAGAGAGAGACTGAAGTTGTGATGCAGGAGTGATCCATGAAGAGAGGGTGGGGATTAAGGGAGGAGGGACAGACTAGAGGACTGTGGGGTAATGAGGGGGGGAGTGCGGAGAGTAGTGCTGTACAGAATTGATCCTTAAGGGAAGTGGGGGGTGGAATTAAGTCTGTGTGACGTACAGCGTAGAAATATCGAATCTAAGAGAACAACAATACACATACCACAAACCAACAAACACGCATGCCATCGAACACATACATATAGCAACACACATGCACACACACACACACACGCATGCACAAATATCACCACACAAACACACACACACACACAAATATCAATACATTCACCAACACACCATGCTATATGATAAAGGGTATGGTGGTAGTGAGGGTATTGGTGGTTTAGATGGTGATCGTGGGGTGGTGCTGAGAAGTCCAGATGGTAGTGGCAGTAGTAGAAGTAGTATTGGGTGTGTTTGTGGGTAGTGGTGGTGGTGGTGCTAGGTTTAGCGATAGGGGTATGGGATACGATGAAAGTGCTAGTGGTGGTGGTGTGGTGGTATTGGGATATCTAAATACTTCATCAGATCAATACAAGTTAAGCATCCCCAGTAAAGACTGGTTGATCATCTAATTAAATTACATCCTAAAGCAAGCGCATCAAGTCTCGTGATATCAATGGCATCGATTCCCCCAGCATATTACAGCTATTTTCTGCATTGGCTATCTCTTCCTCTTCCTTCACTAGCCTATAATTACTGTAATCATGTGATCACGTGACTGACCAGACCATCAGATGTTGTTACACATCGCTGGTCACAATGCGCTTCGCATTGTTTTAGCCTTTGAATGACGCCACCCCGCTGGCTAAGCGAGCAGGCCAACAGAAGAAAGAGTGCGAGAAAGAGTACGGCAGGGATCACCAACACCCCCTGCCGGAGCCTCGTGGAGCTTTTAGGTGTTTTCACTCGATAAACACTCACAACGCCCGGTCTGGGAATCGAAACCGCGATCCTGCGACCGCGAGTCCGCTGCCCTAACCACTGGGCCATTGCACCTCCACAATTACTGTAATACTGTAATTAAATACAATTAGAAAAAAATTGTAAACCTGTGAAACCCACATAAGCATGGAACAATACATCTTAAAGTGATATGACGATGATGATGATAATAGCAAGGTAATGACAATGGTAATGATGATGATGATGACGATGACAACAGTAATGATAATATTAACAGGAAAGGAGAGACAATGACAACGACAATAGAAATGATGCTGACAACAACATCACCAACAATGATGAAAATGTTGGCAATGGTAACCGGAATGATAAAGATGACAGCAATGACACTGCTGCTGTCATCAGATGATGACAATAATTAGAACAACAACAATGATCATCATCATCATCATTTAACGTCTGTTTTCCATGCTAGCAAGGGTTGGACAGTTCAACTGGGGTCTGGGAAGCCAGGAGGCTGCGCCAGGCTCCAGTCTGATCTGGCAGTGTTTCTACAGCTGGATGCCCTTCCTAATGCCAACCACTCCGTGAGTGTAGTGGGTGCTTTTTATGTGCCACCGACACAGGTGCCAGACGAGGCTGGCAAACGGCCACGATCGGATGGTGCTTTTTATGTGCCACCGGGCCGGAGGCCAGGCGAGGCTGGCGAACGGCCACGATCGGATGGTGTTTGTTACGTGCCACCAGCACGGAGGCCAGTCGATGCGGTGCTGGCTATGGCCACGTTCGGATATAATGATAAAAGCAACAACTATACAGGAGGAGGAGGGTGCCACCGCCACCGCCACCACCACCACCACAACTACTACAGTCAGCTCTTAATATCTACCAATAGTTTTTCCGCTGAGGTCAACTTTGCCTTTCATCCTTTTGGGGGTCGATAAATTAAGTACCAGTTGCACACTGGGGTAGATCTAATCAACTGCCTCACACACTCCAAATTTCAGGCCTCATGCTTAGAGTAGAAAAGAATATCTGTCAACAGTTCAGCCACACTGCTAGATCTATTTCCCCATGACAACATCCAACAGATGATGTCCACAGCATCTTAGATACCCTGACCTTTATTTAACCAATCAATTGTACAAACATGCTTAACAGTGGGTGGCTGTAGACAATAGATCCCTAATATGGTGAAGTTCCTTTAACCAGATTAAATATGTGAGAGTAAAAAGGTCACGAAACTTAAAATAAATGAATGAATTGAGGAGCAGTGAGCGAAGCCTACCTAGTGGTTCCAAGAGAAACCATGTGGCATAGTTTCTCAGTAAGGTTTTAAGCTAGCTGAGCCTGACACAATCTGGGATGCCATTTAAAATAACAATATATGAGTCAGATGACGGATAATAGGAAGGGAGGGGAAAAACAGCCATTGAAGATGGAAGGCATATAGAAAAAAAATCAATCTCCAATTTGTTTATTGTGAGGAAATATTTCTAATAAATGTCAGCTGACAATATGGTGTGTGTTACCAAGTAGTTACAGGAACACTGCCTGAACATTGCCCACTGTCCTTTCTACATTTTCACCTACTTTTCCATCTGCCTTTCTGCCCACCTACCTACCTACCTACCTACCTACCTACCTACATACATACATCTATACATCTTCCTCTCTTGGGTTTTCAATTCTTGATGTCATTGTAGCACAGGGCATTATATTAGAGGAGTCCATCTCTCCCCAGGTCAAACCATAGCTGATTTCTTTGGATGGAGAGAGAGAGAGAGAGAGAGAGAGAGAGAGAGAGAGAGAGAGAGAGAGAGAGAGAGAGAGAGAGAGTGTGTGGAAGTGATAACTAACAGCCGGACCAATTATGTCTCGTGGAGGTGTTCCTAATTGTGAAAATCCCATCTTTGTATAATTCAAATTTAAGTGTTCTCTAATTTTTTTTTTATAACTCTTCAGTGTGATCGCAGAGAGATTTAGCTGTTATTTCCAGCAAGTTGAGAGGCCACACAGAAATTCCCTCATTGGCTTGATGTTAAGTAGATGTAACATATTTCTATTACGACAAAATAAAATTTTAAAAAAAACAAAAAAAATGAAGCAATTTCTTAAATAATCATGATGAATGTTTAAATACAAGAGTTAAAGAATTTTACTGCCCATGGTCCAATTACTTAACTCCACAGCTCTAAAATAGAAACCATTCCAGTCTTCACAGTCTTGGTGTTATTTATATGTCTATTTCCTAGATATACTAAAATTGGAACACAAAAGCATCTGGTTTCCCTTAACCACTACATTTTAATATCAGTTCAAATTCACCGTTTCTATAAATGCAGAAAATAATGGTAGCAGCTGCAGTTTTAATGCCACTCTCTCCTCCTTTCCTTCCATATTCTCTGATGATTTAATCAGTCAGATGTCTTGTTTAATTTGGCTAAAATTCAAAATATCAGACATTAATTTTAAGAATGCCATGTTACTATCTCTTTTGACAGCTCCCTGCTTTTTTTAAACATTTCATTATCGTTATTATAATAATTATCATTATTATTTTTAAAGTGGCGAGCCTGAAAGAATTGTTAGCACACTAGGCAAAATGCTTAGCAGTATTTCATCTGTCTGTGATCTGTGTTCAAATTTCACCGAGGCTGACTTTGCCTTTCATCCTTTCGGGGTCAATAAAATAAGTGCCAGTTGAGCCCTGGGGGTCAATATAATCAACTCCCCTCCTGCCCTGAAATTACTAGCCTCATGCCAAAATCTAAAACCACCACCACTATTTATACCAGCCATATCCGGTTCAAATAAGCTACCTGTTTTATCTGAAAACTGGCCAAATCTGGTCTTTCACACCTATCCTATGATGTCATTCTATAAGAAAAAAATTAAAAAATATAAAATGTTTTTAAAAAATAATACCATCATGTCATCAAAATTGTGAAACTATGAGATAATGCACATTTCAGAACAATGTGAATAAATAAGCATTACATTTGGCAGAGCAATCTAAATAATAATAATAATAAAAATATTGGTTTCAAATTTTGGTACAAGGCCAGTAATTTCGGGGAGGAGTAAGCCGATTACATTGACCCCAGTGTTCAACTGGTACTTATTTTTTTGACCCCAAAAAGATGAAAGGCAAAGTTGACCTCGGTGAAATTTGAACTCAAAACCTAAGGATGTCACATCCCTGAAAGTTTCATCCAAATCCATCTAGCGGTTCTTGAGGTATCTTGTCCACGGACAAACAAACAAACGCAACCGTAAACAATAAATAACAATGATTCTTATATAAGGCACTAGGCTAGGAATTTAGAAGGAAGGATTATTTGATTAGATCTGTCTTAGTGCTGGACACCCAGAAAAGTAAAAGGCAAAGTTGATAAAAAGTAACTGTTTCTCATATAGTCAAAAGTTTGGGAGTTTGAGGATTGGTTGGTCTTCTGATCCTCTTAGAACGCAAGAGGAAGTAGGTGATGAGAAGAACCACATGGGAGAAGAGAGAAGCAATGATTTTTTTAGACAAAACAATATAAATGACCAACTTTTTAAACTGTTCTTTACCATCTTAAATAGAATGACATATCCTGAAACAGAACATACAGCCATTTACTTCCATCAATCACTAAAGGTCAGGTCGGCTCAGTAATAATAAGTGTTTCTAACAAATGGACAAGGCCAGAAATTTTGGAAAAGGCTTAGTTGATTAAGTTGACCACAGAACTAAACTGGTATTTTGTTTTATCCACTCCTATTTCATCTGCCGTTACGTTCTGAGTTCAAATTCCGCCGAGGTCGACTTTGCCTTTCATCCTTTCGGGGTCGATAAATTAAGTACCAGTTATGCACTGGGGTCGATGTAATCGACTTAATACTTATGTCTGTCCTTGTTTGTCCCCTCTGTGTTTAGCCCCTTGTGGGTAGTAAAGAAATGGGTATTTTGTTTTATCCACTCCAAAAATGATGAAAGGCAAAGTTGACATCAGTAGGATCTGAACTCAGATTGTAGAGCCAGAATAAATATGGCAAAGCATTTCCCCCCAATGCTCTATAACAATTCCGCCAACCCTTTAGCATTCAGATTTCTCTGTCAAATGTAATGCCCACTTATTCACACTTATTCATAAGTTAGTCCTGCCTTGCTTTGTAGCTTTGAGATTTCAATGATGTGATTGTTTGTTTCCAGAATAACATTGTAGTTAAGTGCGAGAGGCCAGTTTGAACATAAAACTGATAAATTATTTTGGCTGGATGTGGCCAGTTTAAATACTAAAGGGTTAACAGTTGCTTCTAACATAAGTAGGACTGAAGTGTGTTTGGGGGAGAGGAGAGGAGATAGTCAATTACATTGACTCTGGTCCTTTATTTTATTGACCCCTAAAGATGAAAGACCAAGTTGATCTAAAAATTGGATCAAATTCTGAGACAAAACCAGCAATGTTTTTTTTTCGGGGGTGGTGAAGAGGCTCGCCATTTACATTAAATCCAGTGCTGATCTGGTATTTATTTTATCAACCCCAAAATAATTATTTCAATTTTTTGCCTCAAGGGCAGCTTGGAGGTGGGGGGTGGATGAGTTGGTTACATAGACCCCCAGTGTTTAACTGGAACTTATTTTACCCACCTCGAAAGGATGAAGGGCAAAGTTAACCAAGGCAGAATTTGAACTCAGAACGTAGCAACAGGTGAAATACTGCTGAGCATTTCATCCAGCATGCTAATGAGTCTGCCAGCTTGCCGCCTTATCAACCCCCAAAATAATGAAAGGCAAAGATGATCTTGGTGGCATATCAACTCAGAATGTAAAGATCCACAAGAAATACTGCTAGACATTTTGTCCAACTTGCTAATAATTCCGCCAGCTCACCACTTTCACTAGATCTAATAATAACAATGTTTTCTGGCGCCGAGGATGGGGAGACAGAGTTTGGTGAATTTAATCATTTCCCGCCCTCCCTTCCTCCCCAACAATCGACTGATATTTAGTTTATTGATTCTGGAAAGATGAAAAGAAAAGCTGAACGATAACAATAATAAGCGTTTCTAACTTAGGCACAAGGCCAGCATTTCTGAAAGGAGAGGGTCAGTCGATACCATTCACTCTAGTACTTGTCTGGGACTTTATTGTATTGACCCCCACCCCCATAGGGATGGAAAGTCAAGTTGACCTTGTTGGAATCAGAACCTACAACAACAGTCATCAGAAATATGAGGCATTTTGTCTGATTATTCTAACAACTTTACCGATCCATTGCTCTTATAACAACAATGATAATTATCACGAAAACTATGGTAAAATTTTATAAGCCTTTCTAGGAACCAGAAGATAATCTTTACCAAAGAGTTTAAAAGGGTTTTCCAGTGATATGGGTCCCGAAACAGTTTTTGCCAATTATTCAAGCTGTAAAGTAGTGACACACACATATAGACTCACTGGGTTTCTTTTTAAAACTGGTATACCTAGTGAAACCAATATTCCCAATTAGTAGTTTTTTTAGTTGGTGTTTTTTTTTTTGTTTTTTTTTATATATATATATGATAATAGTAATAAATGAAAACTTGACCAAGAATGTTTTTTTTTTTGCTTTGTTTTGCTTTCAGTAAAAGGAGGGCAGTGGACAAACATTACACATCACACACCAGAGTTAATTAGAAATTCAGAGAAAGCAATTGGGGTGATGGTAGTAGGCGGAGTATCCATAGAGGAGACTAGTAGGTAGGGTCAACAAACGAGCAGCGACTCATTAGTATATATTGTGAAATAGCTGAATGATAATGAGATAACAAGTCAATAATGGAAAATACTCTCCTAACATCACACCCTGTCCTGTCTTGAAGTCCGCAATGCTATATTTAGCATATCATATGGAATCTATACAGAATAGTGTAGTGGAAGCTTTCTACTCTTTTCCCCCTGATGTATTAATTCATAGCTCTGAAATTGCTCATGTATAATTAGATATATTTATTTATTCTGGGTCAGATTAAAAGCAGTAGTGATGATGATGATGATGATGGTGGTGGAACTGTGGTGCAACTGGTACTGCTAGTTGCAGTAGTGGCTGCAGTGACGGTAGTATTGTTAGTAATGTTTTCAAGATTTCACTGTATTTTACTTTGGAGAAATCTTTCCACATACTTGCTGCGAAATGGCTGCCGTTTCTTAAAGCAAAGCAAAAGAGTCCAGCTGAAGGATATTAGGAAATTCCTGCAGAACAATACCAGACCAAAGTGACTCGCTTGTTTCGTATCATTTGGTAATGGCATAATTCAGCTTATTTTCACATGAACCCTTTCGTTACTGTATTTATTTTGAGATGCGCTGTTTTTCTCTCAATTATTTAAAATATAACAAAGAATTTAGTAAAGTAACTTAGTTAGAGTGCCTTTGATCAAAGGTCTGCTGTATGCTCGATGATAACAAACAGATGAGGAATGACAAGTAGAAACAGTGAAAGGCTTTGGTTGGCCTGAGGCTCCAGCAGAAGACACTTGTCCAAGGTGCCAAGCAGCGGGACTGAACTCAGAACCATGTGGTTGAGAAGCAAGATCCTTACCACACAGCCATGCCTGTGCCTACGGTATCCAATTTACTATTTTGCTTGCGTGGACCCCTCCACCCCGGAGTCCCATGGACCTAAATTGAGAACCACTGGTCTAAATGCTTGCAATAGGGCACACTCCACTGAAAGCATCCAAGTGCCAGGTGGGGGCGTGGTGGCTTAAACCAGGTAGAGAATTTAGTCTACAACGCAAGGAAAGGAACTCTCTCTCTCTTTGACAGTCTTCGCAACAGTTTCTGTGACCCAAATTTTCACTCAAAAGGCTTTAGTTGACTCGAAGCTATGGCAGAGGAGACTTGTCCGAGAGGTCATAGAATGTGATTGAACCTGAAACCACATATTTGTGAAAGGAACTTCGAAACCACACCCACACAACCATGCCAGCATCCATTATGAAGTTGGGATTATGGTAAAGACGCTGTGCTTCCTGTCACTGTTTGCTATAGATATGAAATAGATCTCAAAGGATGGGATTACTATCAATATAGGTCTTCGTTAATATATTAATTTCCTTCCATAATTAACAGTTGGAGTCATAATTACATTTTTCCATCTCTTCCTTCTTCATTTGTCACCTGATATCCAAATCCTAGGGAAAATACATAAGGAAAGGCTATAGAAAGCTATGAAGTTTCTCAATAGTAAGTTGAAACAAGAGGCCATCATCGTCACCAACAACAACAACAATTATCATTATTATTTTTATATTTCTTTCTTGTTTCGGCACAAGACCAGCAGCTCAAAGGTAGATGTAAAGTACCAGTAAAATACTGTAATTGAAATTGTTGACTAGTCTACCGCTCCCAAAAATTTCAGGCCTTGTGTTTGTTAGAGACAATTATTATTATTGCAATATTTTGTTATATCAATCCTTCAAATTCCAACAGGAACCTGTTTGCCTTTCATTCCTTGCAGTTTCAATATATCAGGTGACTGTAATATACTGAGGCTGATTTAATCAATTCTTCCCTCTTCCAAATATTTCGGGCTCAGTACCAATGCTAAAATTCAAAACCATGCAATACTTCATCCACATTACAACCAAGAATTTAATCTATCACAGGTTGGGATGTGCAACCTCCAAGCCATGCACCATCCACAGATCACATCTGTATTCTACACCATTTGCAAATCAATGAAATAAACCCACAGCCATTAGTAAATACAGTTCTTGTCAAAGTGTGTGTCGTTCACCAGAACCAAAACCCTCCCCATTACACATAACTGAAGTCCTTCACTTAACAAAAGTCAATAATCAGGGGGTTTGATTGCAGATTGGCATCAAATATGAGAAAAACCTTCCAGCTAAAAAGGGAACACATCATCATCATTGTTTAACGTCCATTTTTCATGCTGGCATGGGTTGGACGGTTTGATTGAGGACTGGTGAGCCAGAAGGCTGTACCAGGCTTCAATCTTGATCTGGCAAAGTTTCAACAGTAGGATGCCCTTCCTAACGCCAACCACTCAGAGTGTAGTGGGTGCTTTTACATATTTTTTCAAAATCCCCAACAGTAAAGAAGGAGTAGGAACCAGAAAAAAAACCTGCAATGTTACTCATGGAAAAACCAATATAAAATGCTATGAAGTAACGACAATTCCAACAGATCAAAAATTAACTGTCCTTCAATCTTCAAAAACTAAAATCTCCTTACAGAAACATCGTTACACAAATTAACCAAAGAATCTAATTGAAAAAGAAAACCATGAAAAAAATCATTACTAATAACGAAAGTTAATCATAGAATGGTAACTAAAAGCTGGCAGCTAACAGATTAGAAATAATTATATTGGCTCTGAATTCCATCAACATTAGTTATTCTAAGCCAACACATTTGAAAACCAAACCTGATGTTAATACTCACTTGCAGCTTCAGAGAATTAAGCTGAGGCTAACAGAATAACAAGAAGCTTACAATTTTTTAAGGGGTCACATTGACATTCACAAATCATTCTGATCTCCTTGCTGTGTTCCCTGTCAATAAGATGAGGGCAGATAGATTTTAGATGAATGTCAGTTTCCAAGGTGGTGCCAAAGGCTGGAGAGACCAGAAAATCCAATGATTTCTTTCCAACCGTTTTGCCCACCAACAGCATGTCACATTTTAATCTAAGATCTGATTCAGTTGTCTCATGGTTTATATTTTGGTAATAAGAAATGCCAACTTGATTCTACAAATGGTAATGAGTAAGGAACTCTCATCTCATGTTGCCATTTGCTGACCTGCTTTGGTGTTTAACTTACCAGAAAGAATGCCATAAAGCAAGAAAGAAAAAGATAAATAAAAAGAACTCCAAAAGTCACAGAAAATGGTTTTACTGATATTATTATTACTATTACTATTTGTTTGTTTGAAAAATAAAAAAAGAAACACTAATAAGTTTGACCTTTTCCATATAAGAAGAATGAAAAAGTCCAGGAAACTTTCAATGTCTGCTTGCTGTGCTAAGGTTACATTATTATTATTATTATTATTGTTTTTTTGTTTTCTTACTCTATTTCTCTTGAAATATGCAGCTTTTGTTCCAGTTAATTTTGAAAATAATGAAGCATTTAGTAAAATAACTGTCACTAATTAACCCGCTAATTGGGACATGAGTCAACATAAAATTTTGATAGAAGGAAGGTTTTAATTTAGATCAGTTTTATACAGGAAGTTTGTATTTTAGAAGCAGGGGCAGTTTCAGGCCTGGTTGGCACCAAAAGGGTTAAAATGTGATGATGGTACAACATTGGCATGGGTATCTTTCATCTTATCTTTTATACTTGTTTCAGTCATTAGACTGCAGCCATGCTGGGGCACTGCCTTGAAGTGTGGTACTTATTCTTATTTCTTTACTGCCCACAAGGGGCTACCCACAGAGGGGACAAACAAGGAGAGACAAACGGATTAAGTTGATTATATCGACCCCAGTGCGTAACTGGTACTTATTTAATCAACCTCGTAATGATGAAAGGCAAAGTCGACCTTGGCGGAATTTGAACTGAGAACGTAACGGCAGACGAAATACTGCTAAGCATTTCGCCCGGCGTGCTAACGTTTCTGCCAGCTCACCACCTTATGTGTGTATATATATATATATTATATATATATATATATTATATATATATATATATATATAGTATTTACGTATATGCATGTATATAGCATTCACATAACACCAGCATGTTATGCACATGGTATCAGATATACACTATGCCATTTGGGTCAATTTGCAGGAATTGATTGGTCAATACTCTAGCTACCATTCTATCTTAATTGTAGATATGTCACAGGATTTAGATATTATAGTATATTAAGAGATTTCGTGAGAGAGTTCATTAAGAGATTTAAAAAGTAATGCTATTAAGAAATTTAAAAGGAGACACTGTTTTCATGGGTCTCTTATGAGGAAGTGAGAGTATATTTTCAAAGCTATGCAATATAGAAGTATAAGGAAGAGTATATCTTTAGCTCTGCTGATGTGGGAGGAAAGGGCCATCACGGCTGAGACTGCCTGAGTTCTTTGATATAAACTTCTTGTTTTAAAGAGGTCGAAAGTAAAACCGTCAATCAAAATTTCAGGCTAATTTATGTTTCAAACAGTAGTTTAATAACGACAAAATTACTTTACTAAATTTTTCACAATCTTGAAAATTAATTAAGACTAAGGTAGTGTGTTTCATCAAAGATATGGTTAACGAAAGGGTTAAAACTTTGATGGTAGAGCAATGGGAGAATATATCACCTATGATATTCTGTTACAGAGAGGTGTAAAAGTATATCTTTAGGGATCATTTACAATGAAAGAATAGACTAGAGAATATATATTTAAGGGTGAAGGAAAGATGGGTGTGTATCTTCGAGACTGATGATGAGGGAAAGAGACTGTGTATATTTTCAAGGCTCGGTTTGTGAAGGGGTGGGCACAGAAAGAGAGATGATATCTTTAAGGTTCTGTTTGTGATATGGCAAGGGAAGTAATATTATCAAGGTTCTGCTTCAGGTAAAGGATGGAAGAGTGAACCTTCAAGGTTCTGTTAGTGAAGGGACGAGAGAGAGAGAGAGAGAGAGAGAGTATATCTTCAAAGTTATGCTCTAGGGGTGATAAAAGTAATATCTTCAAGGTTCTAACCACAAGATACTGTAGAAGATAAAAATCTGAGAGTCTGCTAGAGGTGATGAAAGAGGAAGCACCAATTATAAGATGATGTCTATATTACTGACATGAAGAAACCTTATTAGTTTAGCTCATCTATACTCTGCATGATGTCTGAGAGGAGCAGTCGAAGAATTTCTTGAAATTCTCTTTGGAATTCGATTCAGAAGAAATATTAATAAGCGCTGGATTGGATTGGATTGGTAAGTGAACGTAGTTCTTCTCTGCCAATGAGATAAAGAATAACAGAGCATCACCAAAAGCTATTTACACAAGGACCGTCTTGAAGCTCAAGTTTCAAACACAACTCACAGAGAATATCGTATCACTGCCGCTCCGTTTAGCATCTTGCCATTTCTCATCAAACAAGAAATTCAGAGAGAGACAGACAGACAGGCAGAGGGGGTGAACTGAAGTTCGTCTTAAAATATTTCATCTACTAAATTGTTATGAGAGGAGAATGGAGGGGGGGGAGGGGGGCAACTTTCCTTTCTGCCCTGGTAGATTTCACAGAATTTACGTTAAGGGGGTGGGGCAGCCGGGTAATTACCAGGATATAAAGTTAATAAATTATGTATATTTATTTATATTCACATTTGAAATGTACTTAGAATTAAAGGCCACAAAGAGCAGAAAGCAATCTAACTACAAGATGTGTGTGTGTGTGAGTGTGTGTGTGAGAGAGAGAGAGAGAGAGAGAGAGAGAGAGAGAGATACATCAGTCCAATAAATTCAACATCTTTCAAGAATGCATTTACCCTCTAGATGTAGAAAATATAAAGAAATGTCAGATATATGTACATGATTTTCAGTAATGTTCCAGGGAAAGATATGAAGATCTTGTTGGCTGCATCTTGTCTTAAAAGTATTTGGAATTAAATTGTTTTAAATGGTTTGGGGATACATATGTATATATGTATGGTTTGGTTTGGTTTAAAGGTTATACATACAATTTATACAAACACATCTGAATGTAGAAAAAATATTCAGGATGTGTAACAGAGTGTATAATATTCATTTCAATCTGCTAAAACCCGTGCTATCATCGCTACTCTAAGTTTTTCGGTTCATAGTCCGCAGTGACTGAATCATAAGCTTTCAAGTGATGAATGATGATGGCTTGTAAACCCAAACTTCATAAATCACTATCAACCTTTTTTTCATTTTTCTTCTTGTAAAAATAAATAAATCTGCTACTCAAAGTGTCAAGGGACCTTTCCATTTAATATTCAACTGTTTTATCATTCAGCTTTACATAAAAACAAGCTTACATACATGTGTGTGTGCATGTGTATATTGATGTGTGTGTGTATGAGAGAAGAGATAGATAGAGAGAAATAGATACTGCTCAGAGAGCCAGGACATATATTGAATGCTACTTGCACAAGTAAATGGTTGTGTATTTGTGTGTGCAAGCGTGCGCGTGTGTACATGCATATCAAACAAGCAGCGTAGTGATGCTGGCAGAGAGATTGGAATCATAGTTAAGAGCTGTTGCTGATGACATACTGACAAAGCCAATAAGTAAATATGGTACAAGTCACTCCCTCGACTATTGGAGAACTTGAAATGAGTTGGGTAGTAGTGTAGGCAAACATTTGGCACTTGCAATCAAAGGTCAGTGCAACTAATAATGACACAGAGCCAGAGTTTCTGCAATAATACAATACTCCCACATCCTAATTAACATTGGCAAAAATTAAGACCACATACCTGTTTCTTTATTACCCACAAGGGGCTAAACATAGAGGGGACAAACAAGGACATACATAGGTATTAAGCTGATTACATTGACCCCAGTGCATAACTGGTGCTTAATTTATCAACCCCGAAAGGATGAAAGGCAAAGTCGACCTCGGCGGAATTTGAACTCACAACGTAACAGCAGACGAAATACCGCAAAGCATTTTGCCCGGCGTGCTAACGTTTCTGCCAGCTCGTCACCTAATTAAGACTACATACCATCCTCATCATGATCATTAATGTCCATATTCCCTGGTGGAATGGGTTGGACACTTTGACAGAATCCGATGGGCTGAAGGGTTGCTTCGTGCTCCGGTGCCTACACATGGATGCCCTTCCTAGCATCAATCACTTTACAGAGTGCATTGAGAGCATTTTTTGTACTGCCAATACTGACAAATGTGTGGCCTTAATGCCTAAATTACGGTCTGAGTTCAAATTCCGCCGAGGTCGACTTTGCCTTTCATCCTATCGGGGTCGATTAAATAAGTACCAGTTAATCACTGGGGCCAATGTAATCGACTTAATCCCCTTGTCTTTTCTTGTTTTTCCCCTCTATGTTTAGCTCCTTGTGGGCAATAAAGAAATAATAATAATAATAATAATTATTATTATTATTGCTGAGAGTCCAGCTAGGTAGCAGAACCTGTAGAACAGCAAAAATATATAAGGCAGTGTATTGATATAATCAGTAGAACAACAGAGAAAATGTAACAGTAGGCAAGAGTTCAAATCCCACTGAAGCCAACTTTGTATTTCATTAATCTAGGGTCAATAAAATAAATTACCAGGCAAATACTGGAATCACTTTTATCAATTCCCTAATTTCATTCTAGTTCTAAATCTCATTCGAAAGTCGTCTTTATCCTTCGTTCTTTTAGAATAAAGAAATTAATGATGTACCCCCCCCCCATTCCTGCACTGTTTGATTTTTAGTTTCTCAACTCAGGTTTCTGAGTTCAATTGTAACCCATGGATCACTTTGTTTTTCTTTCTTCCAGAGATCCTGTTTAACCCCAGATCAAACCTGATAACACGAACCTATGATCGAAGGTATCTTAGGCATGACCATCCTGTCTTTTTGTATATATATATTTCTTTACTACCCACAAGGGGCTAAACATAGAGGGGACAAACAAGGACAGACAGACGGATTAAGTCGATTACATCGAACCCACCCCCCAGTGCGTAACTGGTACTTAATTTATTGACCCTGAAAGGATGAAAGGCAAAGTCGACCTCGGCGGAATTTGAACCCAGAACGTAACGGCAGACGAAATACGGCTACGCATTTCACCCAGCGTGCTAACGTTTCTGCCAGCTCGCTTTTTGTATATATTTAGGACTAAATTAGCCAATGTATCCTTCCATTTTTAAAATAGCAAAAAATGATGGAGGGATGACTTATTTCTAGCAAGTGGAGTGATCATGTAGCTCTTTTATTCTTCGAATGCTGATAAAATAGGTACCAGTAATACACTAGATTGGTGCAATTGACTTACAACACTTCCTGTAAAATACTACCACCACCATCATCATCATTACCTGTGCATCACTTGTTATCTTCATCTGTCCCCTACTGTCTCCCCCCACACTATTTCAGTTTCAAGTATCGCTCTTTCCACGGCTTCATCCCTCAATCCTTGAGTGCGTGTGCACATTTTGCGTATGCATGTGTATGTTGTGTGCAAGCATGTGGTGTTTGTGTGTGTGTTGTGTGTGCCTGCATGTCTGTCTGTATTTATGTAGGCAAGCCTGTGTGGATGGATAATGTGTAAGAGGGTTTCCTTTATACAGATGTTTGTATTATTCGACACAAACACACGCACGTACGTACGCACGCACAGAGACCATCGCCACCGCCAGGTGATGAAGTGGAGAGAGAGTAAAAAGGAGATAACCGTTGGAACAACAACAACAACAAAAACAAAACAGTCAAAATACCGTGGAGTGTGTGAAAGGTAACAGACATACCAACACCCTGAAAGCCATATACCTGCTTTGACAGCGAGAATCAGCCCAGAGATAAGGGTGTTTTCTTCCCAGCTCCACTCCCCACCGTAATCAACCTGACAACAGCCAACATCATATCGCGCGCGTGTGTGCGGGGGGGGGGGAGAACGATGGAGGTAAGAGCCCCCCCCCCACCCATCACGGAAGATTTTCAGAGATACCATTAATCAACGTATCAGCTTCCCCTGGCAGCAGTATTCTAGGAAGAAAGGAAAGGTAGGGCCAACACCAACCTACATTCATTTATATGAAACATCGGAAGAGAATGAATTGTCTGTCGTATGAAGAAGTCAGGTAGTGTGTGTGGGTGAGTAGGCAGGTAGACTCATAGAAGTTTTTTAAGAACGGTAGGCGCATGGCTCAATGGTTAGAGCATCGAACTCACAATTACGAGATTGTGAGTTCGATTCCCGGATTGTGAATAGGACATTTTCACGTTGCTCCAGTTCACTCAGCTGTAGAAACGAGTTATGATGTCACAGGTACCAAGCTGTATCGGCCCCTTTGCCTTTGCCCTTGGATAACATCAGTGACATGAAGAAGGGAGGCTGGTATGCATGGGCGACTGCTGGTCTTCCGTAAACAACCTTGCCCGGACTTGTGCCTCGGAGGGTAACTTTCTGGGTGCAATCCCATGGTCAGTGTCGTGACCGAAGGGGGTCTTCACCGATGATAATGTATGGAGAAAATAAATGTTGACATATTGGATTGACAGAACTGCTAACGTTTGGTAAACATGCCTTGCAAAACATTTAATTACGATTTTTAAAAAATATGTTCTGAGTTCAAATCCTACAGCAGTGAAAACTTTTGTCTTTCATTCTTTTGGGGGAGAAAACGATAAAATAAAGTACCAGTCAAGTACACACTGTGGGGTCCTACGCAAATTTCTTGATAAAATGGATAACATTTTTCTAGTGGAAGGCATGTAGCTTTGCGCTTAAGAAACTATTATCTGTCGTAGAAGTAGTA
The DNA here is from genome assembly GCF_006345805.1 of Octopus sinensis. Lineage (NCBI taxonomy): Eukaryota > Metazoa > Mollusca > Cephalopoda > Octopoda > Octopodidae > Octopus > Octopus sinensis. The sequence continues at coordinate 31,797,993 of NC_043015.1, forward strand.
GTAGTAGTAGTAGTAGTAGTAGTAATAGAGGGTGTCCATAAATTACCTTTACAATTTGAAAAAAAATCAGCGGGGGGGGGGGTATAAGGATAACTCAGCAGGGTTTATTCGAAAACATAAGCAAAGTTTTATTAGAAACATCAGAACATTTCCACGTGGGTTCCATTGGTTACGAAGAAGTGGGATTGATGGAGCCCAACTTAAATGGATACAATCAATGAATTATGAAAGTTGTAAAGATAATTTATGAACACCCTGTAGTAGTACCAGTAGTAGTAGTAGTAGTAGTAGTGGTAGTAGTAGTAGTAGTAGGCTAAAAAGATACTGAAGCGAGGATGCAGTTGTATCCACAACACTTCATCAATGCCAGCGAGAGCTTGGGGGGGGGGGGCGAGCCCCTAAAAGTGGAACAAGCAATATCGGAGCTCTGTCTAAAATATCCATGGGTCAGCTTCAGACTTTCAACCACTGCAGGGGTTCCATAACCAAAAGATTAAATATTAACCGCCTCTTGAAGCAACAGCAACAATAAGTGGGCTTTCTCCATAAATCCGAAGAACACCATTATATTCGTCCCGATAGATTCTGTTGTTTGTAGTCCCGGAGGGATCAATAAAACATATCTGACTCATAGAACAAAATCTAACAACATAAAAGCTTCAAATTTTGACATAAGGCCAGCATTTTGTTTTTAAAGAGAGGGGTAGTCGATTACATCGATCCCAGGGCTCAACTGGTACTTACTTCATCGACCCTGAAATGGTGAAAAGGCCAAGTCGGCTTCGGCGGAATTTGAACCCAGAACGTAACGAACAAGTTGGAAGAAATGCCACTGAAGAATTTTTGTCCGACGCCCGAACGATTCTGCCAGCCCCCAGCCAGCATTAATAATAATTTCTTTCAAATATAAGCCACAAGGCCTGAAATTTTGGAAGTGCTGGTTGATTATAATTACAACGGGCCCTAGTGCTCAACTGGAACCCTTATTTTATCGACCCCGAAAAGTCGTCAGACTCTGAACTCAGAACGTAATAAATGAACCGTAAATATGACACTAAGCATTTATTTAGTTCGACGCGCTAATGATTCTGTTAGTGCGCTAGTAGGAGTAGTAGCAGTAGTAATAATAATAATAAAACAATAATTTCTTACAATAACAGTAGATTTCTTTACTGGCTACAAAGGACCCAACAATTGTGAGGACCCTCAACAGGCGAAATATAAAAAATCCCAGCCAACAACCAACAACGAGGAATGGATAACAATACAAATGTTCATAGTCAGATAATTGAACAACACTAAAGGATCTTCATAGCTGTTCTCATTTTACCAAGATGTCCAGTGAGATTTTCACACGTCCTAATTAAAAAGAACGACTTCAAGACGATATTACTAATTCAGCTACACGCTGTCCACATTTGTAATTAGCGTATGTATCAGGTTCGTTTCCTCTGATGAATTTCTATTCTCAGGCACGCTTTTATTATCATACTAGCCTCCTTTGGTTATATACTTGTTTAGCCCAAGGCTAGGTCCGGCCGAGTAACTGTTCCAGCTAGGACTACCCTATCTTTTATTTCATTAATTTTTCAGAGTGTACATGGGGACCACGTAATCCAACGTCCAAATTTTTTAAGGCAGGAGATAGGAATTGTGTACAATACAACGAACGTCCAGCGTGTATATATATTATTAGAGGCGGTAATGTCGAAGAAAGGGGTGAATGGAGATGGTACAATAACCTATAATATATACACCCATATTATCCAACAATAAAGGCTATCACAATGTAATCTCTTCGTAGGCCTTTGACTATGCTTTATATCTCTCTCTCTCTCTCGCACACACACACACACACACACACACACATACATGCGCACCCGCAAATGCGATCAAACGAAATACACGAACCCAACTCGTGAAATAGGTCTCGGCACTACAATAATTTCTGAACTGAGAACTTCCTCTCAAACACACAAACGCACACATGCACAGAGAAACCAACAATAATTGGGTGAGCTCACCCGTATGTAACATACCTTTTATCGTTTAAAAAAGGTTAGTCTTTCTTCTTTTCTTTTTTCTACCCGCCCCCCCCCTATCTATATATGGATTAAGAAAAATAAGCTTGATTGACAACTCCTGCTACTATTATTGCTAGCAACAAGGTCTCGACACACACACACACCCCGCCATACACACATCCTTGCGCACATGCACCCGAAATTATTTCTGACATAAGCGTAAGAATTTGAGGATTGGGGTTAGGTTAAATCATATCGACCCCGTGTACTTCATTAGTATCTCATTCTAACGGTCCCGTAAGAATAAAAGGGAGAAGTTGACCCCAGTAGAAGATGGACTTTATAACAGAATTTAATATACATTAGATTTTAATTTTTGAGGTAGAAGCGGTGGCAGGATACTACAGGGAGTGAATGGAATTGTTGAAAGTTTAAGAATAAATAAAATAAAAAGAAAGATATGAAATAAATTCTCTTTCTCAGCCAAGAGTTGCATATGAAGTTAGATACAAATTTGCGTGTGTGTGTGATGGCAATTAGTTGTAGCATGGAACATGGACAAGTTTGATCAGAGAAACAAAAGCGATAGTTTTTCACACACACACATGTAAAAAACCAAATCCGGCGAACCCCCCAAGTCCATGATTTCATTTCTGCTCCCTGTTGAAAACCCATTTCCTTTTAACAAACGTGCGTGAGTGTTCCTGTACGTGCGTGTGTGTGTGTGTGTGTGATCCCAACTCGCCTGAACCCCTCCCGATCTCGTTTCCTATAAACCCTATACAAATGAAATGACTTTTAACAGTGAAAAGAAACGAAATTCTCTGCCGACTGGGATCGCTGAAAACAAAATGTACTTCTGTTGCTTGAATGAAAGGGGAACGGGTGGACGACGTCTAGATGAACCCTAATACTATAATATTTACACGCTCACACTCTAACACCAATAATATACACACAAAAACGAATTATAAACGGTGCAGATATAAAGAAAACATGAGAATACAGAAAAAATATTACAAAGTGAACGAATATAGAGTTTTAGGTTACATTTTACGATGAAAAATCACAAAAAAGAGAAAGAAATGGCTGAGGTTGATCATCCAACATTACCTTATGAAATTCGAGCAACGGGGTTTGTGTTTCTTCTAAATACCAGAATCAAGTCGTTTAAAAAGTAGCTGGTATATATATTTATATTTATAAATATATACTGTTTAGTTGTCTCGGGTTTTTTCTTCTTCACCCTGTATTTTGGGGGGTTTTTTCGACAAAAAATATTCCCTTCAGGTTTTAGTCCGACTGAATCCTACAGCGCACGGCTGTTTTTTCATAGTTTCAAACGAGAAGAAAGTGTTCCACAATGAGATCAAAATTATCGAGTTGCCGTCAAGTTAAAATGGAACCCAATCCATTATGCTGCGATGATCGCTGGCAAACGGAATAAATAAGGGAAATGGGAAGAGAGAGAGAGAGAAAATAAGTTGAGAGATCACCCAACCAAAGAGGAAACCAAATGGTGGAGACGGTGGAATATTGGGTGCTATGACGATGAAGGCAGAAAGGCTGTTGTAGTAGTAGTGCTCTGCAGAAGCGAATCCCTATTTATTCTCCCAGTTCTTTCTTCTGAAATGTCAGAATGAAAGTTAAAATGAGAGGAAGATACAAAAAAAGAGGATGGTAGTAAAAAAAAGAAAAAAGTGAAGCTATAGAGTCGGGCAGGAAGAATGGAATGGCAACAACCAGGTAAAGAATCTAGCTTAGACTAGGCTAGGCTATAAGCTGGCAGGCTTCCCTTACGGAGAGAGGAAAAAGAAATGAACCGGCCGGCCGGCTTCGCTCAGTCTGCCAACTCTTTCGTGATTGCATTTCTCTCTCTCGAAACCAAACTGGATGTTCTGTTGAGAAATCTTCAGCTTTCAGTCTTAACTTCAACTGGTTCTCTCTCCTTTTCTCCCAATACCCTGCATCGCGGCGAGAGAGGACTTTCACAGAATTCCAGCAGTAGTAGTAGTAGTAGTAGCAGCAGCAACAGTAGCAGACTTCGCTCTTTTTCATTCCTTTCTTTGATTGTCTCTCTATTTGTTTACTCGTGTCTGTCTGCCTGTCTCTATCTATCTATCTATCTATCTGTCTGTCTCTATCTATCTGCTTCTATCTGTCTGTCTATCTATTTATCAATCTATCACTCTCTCTCTCTCTCTGCTTCTATCTGTCTGTCTATCTATCTATCTATTTATCTATCTATCAATCTATCACTCTCTCTCTCTCTGCTTCTATCTGTCTGTCTATCTATCTATCTATCACTCTCTCCTCTCTCTCTCTCTCTCTCTCTCTCTCTATATATATATATATATAATATATATATATATATATATATATATTATATATATATATATGTCTTACCTCTCTATCTATCTATCTATCTATCTATCTATCTATCTATCACTCTCTCTCTCTCTATCTGCATCTATCTGTCTGTCTTCATTTCCAACAAGGAACGGCTGATTTCACACAGTAACGCAACTAAATCATGTCTTACGCCCCACAACCAGCCGGAGGAGGAAGAACTACAGCAAAAACTAACACAAGGAAGAAGGGAAGAAGGAAAAAACCCAAACCAAAACTAAAAAAAAAATTTACAAAACAAAACAACAACAGTATTTTTTAATAAAAAGTTGATATGGTGAAAACGGGTGAATTGGAGAGACGGAAAGGTTGATGCAAATGGTAAGAGAGAGAGAGAGAGAGAGAGAGAGAGAGAGAGAGAGAGAGAGAGAGAGAGAGAGTTGGAGATATTCTGGGAAGATGAAAGTATGGAAAAAAGGAAAGAAGAAAAAACAGCATGGAACTAATTCATTGCCTGATAGACATAGAGAGAGAAGATAGTTTAGTCAGCGAGGATGCGATTAATGTTGACTGCACTATATGGATAGACGGATGAGTGACTGACAGAATAATAGTCCCCAGGGGTTGAAAGGGAGACAGGAGGGAGGAGATAAGCAGGCTCAGGGAGTTTGTTTTAATAAAATATGAAGAATAATGCTGAGGAATATGTAGCTGAGATCCAGAATAAATTTATTTACACAGAAAGAAAAGATAGGTGAGGAAATGACGGTAGCGATGATAATACTTCGTCAACTAGTTTCTGTCAGAACTGGTAGACTGTGGTATTTAGTGAGGTCCCTATGCTTCCGGGGTCGATAAAATACACAGGGAAATACTGAGGGATAGAGAGAGAGGAAAGAGCAACAGGGTGTGCTCAGTTGTACCTTTAATGTATGGGACCTTGATGGCTACATTAGAAACCGCCGTTGTTACGAGACACTGCTAGAAACAGCAGTCGTATACCTCTCAAATCACACCTCAATACATTGAAATGAAAAAGGTATTGGATATTGTGGTCCTGGACGAATACTGCTTGGAAGAAAACAAAGCAACGAGATGGTCACGTTTGGAATGCTATTAATCAAACTCAAATGAGGACACTGCCACCGAAAAATATGAAACAAAAAACTGGGTCTGTGGATTTTGTGTCACAATTCTGGAAATATTTTTCTTGGCGTAAATACAGGACTTAATTGCATAATTTGCCTGAATACAAAGATATTACGAATAAGACGAGTGAAACACCTCGTGTGTGTATTTGCGTGGGTAAAGGTGACAGAAAAAGGAAAGACAAATGAAAGAATGTATTAGAATTTTGAGTCAGTGTCGAAGTAAATTAGACATAAAGAGGGTTAGGGGTAGATTATGGGAGTGCAGAATATAAGGGGCAAGGTAGAATGAGTTGGGGGAGGACAGGTTTAAGGGGGTAAAGAACACGGGGAGTGACTTTACTGGTAGTGAAGGAGGGCGGGGTGCCAGGCTGCTGTTGCTCATTCACACAGACTTTCCGATGAGAGTGTTGGTACCCCATCTTCAACAACCTCTGATCTTGTTGATGTGTGATGCAAGCGTGCGTATTCAGAGAACAATGTCACCTGCCCATCCTGCGTGTTCATCCTGCCCCTGTCGCTCTGGCATATCAAAGTGGAACTCGAAATAAAAGAGTCAATAATGCAGAGTAGTGGTGGTAGTGGTGAGTGGGGCGTTTAAATACGGTGGCGGGGGGGGGCTGTCAGAGATGGGGGTACGATGTGTAAGGCGAGGTAGGTGTAGCAAAATAACCGGATCTGGAGTGTATTACGTAAGGTGACATAATTGAAACGTAAACATCCGTGTACACACACACAACAGAAATCCAAATATATATATATATATATATACTAGCAGTATTGCCCGGCGTTGCTCGGATTTGTAAGGGAAATAACTATATAAGCATTTTTAGAGAGTTACTTCCCTTATATAATAGCAAAAAAATGCATTAAAAATGGGAAAAAAATGATGGTAAACTTTTTTTTAAATCGTAGACTCATCGTAGACGTGCGCTAATACCCAGAAGGGCTCGATATGAATCACGACTATAAGATACCCGCTTTTGGTTAAAGTGCACCGCAAAATGTGGGAGTAGTTAGGAATCTAAATCGTAGGAGACAGACACTCACACAACTTCACTTTTATATATAAAGATATATATATATACAAACACAGATGCAACAATAAGTGCAGGAGTTGCTAAAGGTACTGCCGTGTAACTCAACACATTAGAATCACAACTCTGTGTATGTACACACACACACAGGCGGCATAGTTTAGTGTATATATAGGTGGTGCAGTTATATATTAGTTTATAGAGGACTAGGCCGTGTTTCGTCTGCCGTTACGTTCTGAGTTCAAATTCCGCCGAGGTCGACTTTGCCTTTCATCCTTTCGGGGTCGATAAATTAAGTACCAGTTACGCACTGGGGTCGATGTAATCGACTTAATCCGTTTGTCTGTCCTTGTTTGTTCCCTCTATATTTAGTCCCTTGTGGGTAGTAAAGAAACATATATATATACATATAAAGATTCAGATGAATTAGGTACTTATATAAACAGAAATATATACTTTAGTGTGTGTGTGTGTACGAGTGCGTTCGTTTATTCGTTCCATATAGGTTTTTACAAGGTAGTCTAGATTTGACGGGACGTCTCGGGAGGAGGATAATTTTATTAAATCAAGAATTTGTGTTGTATAGCATTTAATATGCCTGTATTTGTCTATTTTGTCCAAATACATACCATTGGTCGCTCAGTTATTTCTCTTAATTAATTTTTTTTACTTATCTCTATAACTAGGCGATAAATATGCTCAACTCATTTTCGTATAAGCCTGAGTCCCTTGGCTACAAGAGATAAAGTTAGACAACTGCCGTAATGATAACAGCTATCCAGCAGGAAACGTATCAATGAGGGTCTCATTATTTCCAGGCAATACGCCTGTCCCCTATCTTGATAGCATGTCCACAGTGGAGGATCCTTGAATATTGAAATTATCTCCCCTTCTCAAATAGAGCTTGTCTTAATTGCCATTTGGTAATTATGATACATCCCCTGGAGAGGGAAATAATGTCAATAAATCAAAAATTTATGTTCTATGGTATTTGATATACCTGTATTTTTCTCTCTTTCTCTACAGTACACACACGCACACATATATAAAATAATTATTTGCACAATCCAATTGAATTTTAGATTTAAATTTTAATTCCCCTGAAGACTTTTTTTTTGGTGATGTTATTGATTTGTTCAGCAATAAAAAGTGTGTCTGAAACAGCTGTAGTGAACCTTAACCTATTTGCATTCTTGTGTGTGTGTGTGTGTGCATTCACGCATGTAATCCATAAATTAAAAAATAGGTACTTATATAATTGCCAATAGATTGGGTATATTAAGCAAAGTATACAGTATTACAGAGTCATTTCGGCTGATCTAGCCAATTGGTTTCACATATGATTTTAGTCAACCACCCAGTTATCTAATACCCAGTGCAAAACTGGGTATTTTCCATAACTCCCACCTCTGAGGATCACATGATTTCAGTTTACTACCCTGTTAACTAATATCCAGTTAACTGATATCTGGTGTAAAACCAATTAGTAATATTGGCTGAAATGGATCTACTCTGACTAAGATATGTGTGTGTATATAAATATCAGCCCCACAATAAAATGCCCCTTATGCATAAAGTGAATGGTGATAGGAAGAACATCTAGTGGTAGAAAATGTGAAAACAGAAACCCAAGCTAGACATTTCTGCAAACTCCATCACATTTAAGAGTGCAGTAATGAGAACCGATACAAGTAGAAGGGACCTTTAGCACTGGGGTACAGACCAGCATTTCTGGTGCCAGTGGCAAATAAGACTCATCCAGTCTACACTATTAAGGGGTATACCTCAACAAAGCCAGTTATTTCTGTCACTGAGTGTGCCAGAGGGCAGGGCCAGGTGTCTTTGTTGTTAGGTGTGCAAGAGAGTAGGGACCATGTAGACAAGAGATGGGACCTGTCCAGAATTTTAGAACTGTATGAAAGAGGCATAAAATACGATGATGATGATGACGATGATATAGGTAGCGTGAAGAAGTTTGCTTTGCACCTTGAGCAAGTGTCTTCTACTACAATCTCAAGTTGACCTATGCCTTGGGAGCAACTTTGGACGACAGAAACTACAAGGAAGCCTGTCATATATATACACACACGTGTGTGTGTGTGTATCAGTGGGGGGTTGTACTGATCTCACCACTTGTCAACAGTTGTTGGTTTGTTTATATCCCTATTACTTAGTAGTTTGGTTAAAGAGAGGCGACAAAATAAATGCCATTCTTACAGATAATTACTGGGGTCGACTTGATCAGCCAAACCCATTTATGCAGAGCTCCAGTATGGCTGCAACCAGTCACTGAAACCAGTAGGAGAATAAAAGAATATCATTTTTTCTCTTTCTTTTATTCCGTAATTCATTTCAGTCACTGGAAATGAATAAACGACAGACAGAAACGAATTTGTGCAAGGCCAACGTATAGAAGTAGGTTATGTGGAGCAATATATGTGCTATGGGTACATAATGTGTATGTTATGAGTACAGTAATGTGTGTACTATGTATATAGTAATATGTATATATGTAATGTGTGTACTATGTAAATAGTAATGTGTGTGCTATGTGTACAGTAATGTGTATAGTATTGTGTGTACTATGTATATAGTAATATGTGCTATTTGTATAGTAATATGTAATGTGTATGATAATGTGTGTACTGTGTATATTGTAATGTGTATATTATGTGTACAGTAACGTGTATGTTGTGTAAAGTAATATGTGTATAGTAATGTGTGTACTATGTATATAGTAATATGTGCTATTTGTATAGTAATATGTAATGTGTAAAGTGTAAAGTAATGTGTAATGTGTACAGTGATGTGTAAAGTGTAAAGTAATGTGTAATGTGTACAGTGATGTGTAAAGTGTAAAGTAATGTGTAATGTGTACAGTGATGTGTAAAGTGTAAAGTAATGTGTAATGTGTACAGTGATGTGTAAAGTGTAAAGTAATGTGTAATGTGTACAGTGATGTGTAAAGTGTAAAGTAATGTGTAATGTGTACAGTGATGTGTGTGTTGCGTGTATAGTAATGTGCATGTGTATGTATTACTTGTAGTAATGTGTGTGATGCATGTTGTAATTTATGTTGTGCTGTGTAGTAATGCAATGTGCCATGTGTGTGCAGTATTGCATGTAATGTGTTATACATAGTAATGTGCATGTGTTATATGCCATAATGTCTGTGTGTTACATGAGTAACATGTAGTAACAAGAAACTATGACACTACAACCAGCCAGGAACAGTCTTCGCTACATTTGCGGCACCTGCCAGAGGGAGAGTTTGTCCAGGATAGGACTACACAGCCACAGCGGGAAATGTAGCAGGACACGAAATGTAAAAGCCGGACTGGACTACTTTATGCGCAACTCCATTGTCTCCCCGAGACAAGAAGGATGCCAACAACATGTAGTAATGTGTACCATGTGTAGTAATGTGTGTATTATATTTAGTTATGCACGCGTTATGTGTAAAGATGTGTAGCAATACTGTGTAGTAATGTCTGGGTAGAGGCATAGTAATGCGTGTGTTACGATTAGTAGTCTGTATACACGTGTTGTGTGTAGTAGTGGGTGCGTAATATGGGATGCATGCATTATGTGTAGTAATGTGTGTGTGTTGTGTTTTAGGAATGTGCACTTGTGTGTGTTCTATTGTAAGTATGTGTGTGCTTCTGTGATAGGAATGTGTGTGCACGTGCATATGTACATGTACACGAGTATGTTATAAGAATG
>NC_043015.1:31813273-31820773 GCF_006345805.1 Octopus sinensis
TCGGTGGAATTTGAACTCAGAACGTAACGGCAGACAAAATACCTATTTCTTTACTACCCACAAGGGGCTAAACACAGAGAGGACAAACAAGGACAGACAAATGGATTAAGTCGATTATATCGACCCCAGTGCGTAACTGGTACTTATTTAATCGACCCCCCCCCCCCGAAAGGACGAAAGGCAAAGTCGACCTCGGTGGAATTTGAACTCAGAACGTAACGGCAGACAAAATACCTATTTCTTTACTACCCACAAGGGGCTAAACACAGAGAGGACAAACAAGGACAGACAAATGGATTAAGTCGATTATATCGACCCCAGTGAGTAACTGGTACTTATTTAATCGACCCCCGAAAGGATGAAAGGCAAAGTCGACCTCGGTGGAATTTGAACTCAGAACGTAGCGGCAGACGAAATACCGCTAAGCATTTCGCCTGGCATGCTAACGGTTCTGCCAGCTCGCCACCTTACTTAAACAATACCTGATATTTTTCATAAGTGCAAGTGTGTTTATATGTGTGCATATACAGGTTTCAAATTTTGGAACCAGGCCAGTAATTTCGGGGGGAAGGGGATAAGTCAATTACATCAACCTCAGTGTTCAACTGGTACTTATTTTATTGACCCCAAAAGGATGAAAGGCAAAGTCAACCCCGGCAGCATTTGAACTCAGAATGTAAAGGCAGACGAAATGCCGCTAATCACTTTGCCCGGCGTGCTAACGATTCTGCTAGCTTGCAGTCTCACCATCTTTATGTATGTAGATATAAACATACATATTAATCCATATATATATATATGGATGTGCACACATGTATGCATATACAAAATAAAAGAAACTAGGTAAAGGTGCTTATATATGATCGCTCAACTTGTTTAGGCAAAGCAGCTAAATCTCCCTCATACTTTTCAAAAACAAAAACACAAAAAAGGAATAAAACCAGGGTACACAATAACTAATTGAAAAAAAAAAAAGATGGAATTGTCATAGTTGGAATGCCCTTGATCAAAGGTCCACTGAACCTGGGCCAACTTGGAGCTAAACAACAACAATAAAAATTCAAATTTGTAAAGTGTTCAACGAATACTAAGATTTTAGTTGCTAATATAGAAGACAACTGAAGATGGCAGAATTGCTAAGCATGCCAAGCAAAATGCTTAGCGGCATTTTGTCCATCTTTACGTTCTGAGTTCAAATTCTGCCAAGGTTAATTTTGCTTTCATCCCTTCAGGGTCGATAAAAATAAGTACAAGTTTTGCACTGGGGTTGATGTCATTGACTATCCCCAACCACCAAATTTTTAGGCCTTGTGCCTATAATAGAAAGAAATATATAGAAGACAACTTCAAACCCTAACACCAGGATACAATAACGTATATGAGTGGACATGAAGAGCTCAAAATCTCTCGTGGAAGCGTCATCCAACCAAAGTACAAATATATGGGAAACTACCACCTGCGTCATCTCTTGTGAAAGGTAGAAGAGTCCAGTTTGCTGGACATTGTTGTAGAGCTGAAAACGAGGTAATTTCTACTCTTCTCCTCTGGAAGCCATCTGCTTGCGATACCAGAGGGTGCACACTCTCCTACCCTGATGTAATCTCCAGGGATACAGGCATCCAGCAACAGGACCTCCGTAATGCTATGATGGACCGTGAAGTCTGGTGTAACATAGTAAATTCCATTGTCTCGACTACGGGTCAACAATGATGATGATGGACATGAAGGTTAGCATATTTTATAGTAGAAATTACTCAGAGATAATACTCCATACTTCTGAAAGACAACAGTGAAGTTGTTTTTACCATATTTAATTCAGTGATCATTAAAACATTAATTAGAAATAATTGTGCAGCATGGAAAAGAGAATATTAATCAATGATTAATAACATTTTAATTACTAAGGTGACAGAATCATTAACATACCAGACAAAATGCTTGGCGATATTTTACTTGAGTTTACATTCGAAGTTCAAATTCTGCGGAGGTCGACTTCGCCTTTCGTCTTTTCAAGATTCAGCTGATGTTAATGTAATTGATTTACCTCTCTCCCAAAATTGCTGGCTTTGTGTTCAAATTTGAAATCAATATCATTTTAATTATCCTGACCCATATGATAACTCTGAACATATCTCACCCATTCAAGCATGATCGTTACCAGCATCGCCTCAAAGAGCACCATCCGAGCGTGATCATTGCCAGAGCGGCTATCTGGCCTTCGTGCCGGTGGCACGTAAAAGACACCATTCAAGCGTGATTGTTACCAGCATCGCCTTACTGGTACCTGCGCTGGTGGCTAGATCAAGATTGAAGCCTGGTGCAGCCATCTGGTTTGCCAGCCCTCAGTCATTGGTCCAACCCATGCTAGCATGGAAAGCAGACGTTAAACGACGATGATGATGATTGGGCCTTTCAGCAAAGATGTCACCATATTAGCCAAAGAATACTGAAGAGAGGATCACTCAGTAGCTGTACAATATTTTACATGATTAAGTTGTAAGCCTAGTCATTCCTGTTTTATTTTATCAATATTTTATTTACATTTATTGAACCACGATGATACCAATCTGCATGTCACAAAATCACTGAAGTGTGTAATGAAATTGTCCAAAGTCAGAATATTTTATCTCTGGTATTTCAGATTCAAAGGCCACATAAGAAGCACCCAGTACACTCTGTAAAGTGACTGGCAGTGGGGACGGGTTCCAGCTGCAAAAAAACAAACATTTAAAAGTAGACATCATAGCTTGGCACAGTCTTCTGGCTCACCAGCTCCTGTTGAACTGTCCAACCCATGTCAGGATGAAAAACAGATCTTAAATGGTGATGATTGACCCTTCAATCGGGATATATCCAGCCCAAATATTCTACCTGTTTTATGCCAAGACTGACCAACTCCAGCCTCTCATACCTACCCTACAATGTCATTCTAAAAATATACAAACACACCATTGAAATCTTGAAGCTACAAGGTAGATTCCAATGTCTTTACAAGGAGTCAATTCTGCAAAGTAAAGAATGGCTGTAAGAGAGATCAAGTTGAGTGGAAAACAAAAGCAGATAAACAAATTAGGTACATTAATTACATTTAATATAATTAATGTACCTAATTTGTCTGTCTGTATAATTGCAGCTACACACACACACACACTGGACTGCTAAATCAACAATTTTTTTTGTCACTTCCCTCTCTCTGTTTATTTTCTCTTATTCCTTTCTGTTGAAGAGCATAGGCTCAAAACATAAAACACTTTATTGCTTGTTGCTTTGATTTTCAATAAATTTCATAAATATATATATATATATACACACACACACACACACATATATATATACAAATGCATACATACATACATATATATATATATGCATATACATACACGCACACATTTATAGCGTGTGTATATGTGTGTCAGCTCATTTTTAGTGAAGCAAATGTGTCCCCAGCCTTAAAAGGTTGGGAAGAGCCGATCTAGAACTGAAACTATGTTGAAATTCTCAAAGAAAGACAAAAATCATTTATTCTTCAAGAAGACTGAAAGTCAATTCAGTAGAGAGTGAAAAACTCCATAATAATAATAATAACAGAAATATTAACATAAAACGTATGAACTCCACCTAAACTTGCTGCTTTTCCACTCCAAACAGAAAACTAAACATCACCAGCCTGTGGGCAATACTTGGCTTTAGAACTCCTTCGAAGACATTACAGCAATTTTTTTTCCTGCTAATAGTTGTGAGATGATCCTAGAAATTGGGATATATCTACATAAATTGTTGGAGAAAAATACGTTTTTATAGCTGGATGCTTTCCCCGAGGCTCACTTATGAAGTACAAAGCAGAAAGTTCCATCTCATTTTCGTTTTTAGTTTTCTTTTAACGAATGTTGTTGAGCAGACTGAAGTGGTAATTACCAATTTTCATTTACTATTATGTCTCACCCAGGGGCACAGTCATAATGAAATATAATTGGAAAAATTGGAGGGAGTGGAATCTAAGGAACCATTAGTAAATCTGTATGAGACATAGTATTTACCTTCAGTTATGTATCATAGATTCCAAAAAGATGAAATTACTTTAACTTATGAATAGGGTAAAAAATGTAACTTAAGTTTGAGATTGACCCCTTTAAGTAATCTTTTTTTTCCCCTTTTTTTTGCTAAGTTTTTAATGAATTGTATTTTTGCTAAAATATAAATAGAAGGAGGGATTGAACAAGATAATAGAAAAATAAATTAAGAAATTGCTCTGGTCTAACAGCCTTCCATGTTTGTTTTTATTCAGTTTGTTTATATCTAAAAGTAAAATGTAAAATCCTTTGGCCAACCTCAGCACACGTGTGAACTATTCTGAGCCACAGCTTATCAGTCCCTTAGTGAATGGTAATAAATCTACTACTAATATAGGATAAAATTTTTTTCACCGTGTGTGTATATACACACACACACACACACACATATCTGTCTGTCTTTGTGTTTGTATTTGTATTTTTCGCACATCATCGCTTGACAATTGGTGATGGTGTGTTTACATCCCTGTAACTTAGCAGTTCAGCAAAAGTGACCAACAGAGTAAGTACTAGGCTTTAAAAAAAAAGTCCTGGGTTTGAGTTGTTTGACTAAAACAATTCAAGGTGGTGCCCTAGCATGGCCGCAGTCAAAGAAAAGATTTATCACTATTCCAAAAATGCTGAATTGTAAGACTACCAAAATAAATGTTTTGTTTCTCAATGAAAAACGATTTTTTGAATAACAGGAAATTTATGAATGAAAGGCCACACATTAAGATGGCAGATGAATTCTCAAATATAAACACAAAACATTTACCAATAACAGTGTGAAAGACGACTTTTGTCCTTGGGTAACCACTGTTATTTCCCATTTGCTTACCCTTAGAAAGTATGTAAATGGTTAATATTTCCTTCTAACTTTGCTTTTGTTATATTTATGCAAGCCTCAAAGAATCCCTGTTAATAGATGGCTATGATGCTCTCTCACTACTCCAGCTCATGATCAGAAATGCACATATTGTCAGTCACTAAGGGACATGCTGTGTGCAAATTTTATCATACAGAGTAACTGTAAAAGTAAAAATATCTTTGACCATAAAAAAAAGTCAACAAAGAAAAAACAACAAAAACTTATGAAGTTTTTTTTTTTTGTTAAAAAATGAAAATTAAATCTTCCTCTTGTGAAATCCAGCAAAGAATGTCAGGTATTCACCATTATTAACAAAACATTCCAAGAGAACTAATTCATCACCAAACTTGTCAGCGGAAAAATGTCAAAGGAATTCCATTTCATGTTTTGCTATTTTATAAATACTCCAAAAAAACTTGTAAACTTAGACTGAACTTAGGAAAATACAGTTTATATTTCTAAAAAAATTATCTCATTTTCTCTCCATCACATCTTCCACTATCTGAGTATTTATTTCTGGTTACCATGCCTCGAGTATTCTAGCAGGAAATTATTGTCTTTGTGAATCTGTGCCAAGTCTTGAAGCTACATACATTACTAGTGTCTGACTGGCACTAAAACATATCACTTACACAGCAGGACCAGTAAAACGTTGAGCAAATACCTTGTGGTATTCGACTTCAACTCTTCCCAATCGGAGTTCAAATCCCACTCAGGACGATTTAACTTTTCGTCCTTCCAAAGTAACTATATTACAGAAAGCAATATTCTAGTATCGCTTCACTCTTTTGGCTAAAACCAGTAACAAATAATAAGAATACAGACGTAATTTCTTCAGACGCAATATCATCATCACCATTTTAACCTCGCTTTTCCTATGCTTGCATGGGTAAGACAGAGTTTATTGAGGCAGATTTTTTCTATACTCTTTTACTTGTTTCAGTCATTCGACTGTGGCCATGCTGTAACAATTCCTCCAAGACACCACCCTCGACTGGTACTTTATTTTAGCAACCCTTCCCCTGAACTCTTCCCTAGTTGTGGTGCACCTGAGCAGTTGTGGTGCACCTGAGTAGTTGTGGTGCACCTGAGTAGTTGTGGTGCACCTGAGTAGTTGTGGTGCACCTGAGCACTGTATACAATAATTTCATTATTATTTTTATTTTATAAAAAACTGAAAAAGCAAAATAGACTTCAGCAGGATTTGAACTCACACTCAGGGGTTTGGGAATAAATACTGCTAGGCTTCTATTTAATGCCCTAATTTCTGTCGACTCTAAAAGTAGAATGTTGTATATTTGTTAGTGCAGGTTAAATTAGGTGGGCAGGTAAATGTAGACGTGTTGAAATGAATCTGTTGGATTACCTGTTACTGGCAAGACGGAGAGGTGGAGCAGGTGGTTTCTCTGGATCATCAGACATGGTACTCAACTTTTAATGTCCCACCACTCACACCTGAAAATACAAGAGACGATATTTAATAACAGAAAGAGAGATGGATACAGAGATGGCAACATTAAAAACATATTATTCCACTACAAGATGATAAAACACAAATTGAATACACCTAGCGACCTCTAATTATGACCATTAATACAAAGATGATGACTGTCCCCTCACATGACTATCCTCCTGCTTGTATGATGGTGATGCTTATTTGACAAAAAAATAAAAACCAAATAAAAAGACTGGACAAGACATGGCAACCACTCACTAGATGTTTAGATCAGTTTATACTGAAGGCACATGGCTTAGTGGTTAAGGTATTTGACTCACAATTGTAAGGTTGTGAGTTTGGTTCCCAACGGAGTGTTGTGTCCTTGAGCAAGACACTATTTCATGTTGCTCCAGTCCACTCAGATGGTGAAAATGTGTAGTACATGTATTTTAACCCTTTCAATACCAATCCGGCTTAAACTGCCTCTGGCTCTGTTGTACAAATGTCTTGTTTTCATAAGTATTGAACTAAATTCTTCCACCAAACCTTAGTCACAGTTTATGTTCTTAACACTAGCTTAATGAAAACAAAGTTATTTTACTAAATTCTTTGTTATATTTAAAATTAATTGAAAGAAACACAGAGCATCTCAACAGAAATATGGTAGTGAAAGAGTTAAACAGCTAGCCTTGTCACATTCTGTGTCACACTGAACTGTTCTGAGAACTATGTTAAGGATAAGCGTGTCTGTGGAGTGCTCAACCACTTGCATGTTTATTTCAAGAACAGGCTCTTCCATTGATCTGATCAATTGGAACCCTCATTGTCATAACCAGACTGCCAGTTCTATTAGATCAGTTCTAACTCATTCATTTTTTATCATCATCATCATCATCATCTTTTAACGTCCGCTTTCCATGCTAGCATGGGCTGGACGATTTTGACAGAGGGCTGGTGAACCAGACGGCCGCACCAGGCTCCAATCTTGATCTGGCAGAGTTTCTACAGCTGGATGCCCTTCCTAACGCCAACCACTCTGAGAGTGTTGTGGATGCTTTTCACGTGCCACTCAGGCGGTACTGGCAATGACCTTGCTCGAATCTTTTTACACATGCCACCGGCACAGGTGCCAGTAAGGCGAC